>NW_026948004.1:0-56000 GCF_034190915.1 Cavia porcellus
AAATAGTCAGTACACAACTTAGATTAGGACACATTAAGCCGTCAACCTCCCCATGGAACACCCCCATTTTTATAATTAAGAAAAGGTCTGGCAAATGGAGGCTGCTCCATGATCTAAGGGCGGTCAACGCGCAGATGCAGTCCCTGGGGGCAGTCCAGAGGGGGCTGCCAGCTCTCTCAGCCATCCCTCAGTCCTGGCCAGTTTATGTTATAGATCTTAGAGACTGTTTCTTCTCAATCCCCCTGCATCCAGAGGACACTCATAGGTTCGCCTTTACTTTACCCACCATTAACCAAGAAAGCCCTGATCTCAGATACGAGTGGATAACGCTGCCCCAAGGTATGGCCAACAGTCCCACTATGTGTCAGATTTACCTTGATTCCCTACTGGCCCCCCTACGGAAATCCTTTCCCAAGATAAGATGTGTGCATTACATGGACGACCTTTTGCTCAGCGGCAGGGACCCAGACATGCTAAATAATATGCTCGGCCAGTTGGTCGAGGCCCTGAGACAAGCTAATCTGCATGTTGCCCCCGACAAGATTCAGGGAGGAGAAATGGTGACCTACTTAGGCGCGAAAATCTCCCCTATGCTAGTCTCTCCACAGAAGGTCACCATTAGGACGGATGGCGTTAGGACCCTAAATGACATGCAAAAGCTATTGGGAGACATTAATTGGATTAGGCCATATTTACATATACCAAATTCAGATCTCAAACCCCTGTTCGCCTTCTAAAGGGAGACCCAGATATAGCCTCCCACAGGAGGCTCACTCCTGAGGCAAGAGCTGCCTTACAGAGAGTGGAAAAAGCCTTAGGTGGGGCTACCTTACACAGAATTGAACCAGGGCGACCCTTTGATGTCTGTTTGCTACAGTCTAGTCTACAGCCCACAGCAGTGATTTGGCAGAAAGGACCATTACTGTGGATACACCCTAAGGTCTCACCTGCAAAAGTCATAGAGCATTACCCGGAGGCAGTCGCTTCATTGGCCCTTGAAGCGCATGATAGAGCTGTCCAACATTTTGGCTCAGGACCACAAGCCATCCGAGTACCCTATACCGCCAGCCAGATCAAGACCCTGGCTGCCTGCATAGATACATGGGCCATTCTGAGATGTGTTTTCCATGGGGATATAAACAATCAATACCCTAAAGACCCTATCTTGTCATTTGTCACTCAGCACCCTATAATTTTTCCAAAGGTTACTGCCTCTGAGCCATTAGTCCCAGCAACTACAATATACACAGATGGCTCCAAGACGGGGATAGGCGCCTATGTGATCCTAGGCAAGCCCCCGGTTACCATACAATTTGAACCTGATCAGCCTCAGGTGGTGGAACTGCAGATCGTTAAAATGATTCTTGAACGGTTCTCAGAAGCCATTAATATTGTCTCCGATTCTAGGTATGTGGTCAATGCTATGCAAGTGCTTGAGACTGCCGGTTTAATTAGATCCACTTCCACAGTGGCTGGGCTGTTCCTGTCTATCCAGACATTGCTTCAGAACAGACACCATAAGGTCTTCACCACCCACATAAGAGCACATACATCCCTGCCAGGGCCTATGGCACAGGGGAATGCGGCTGCTGATACTGCCACTCGCCCGTTATGGATTTTTACCTTACTAACACCAATCGAGCGAGCCCGTGCCTTCCATGATAAGTTTCATGTCAATGCCAGGACACTAGCAAACCATTTCCATGTTTCCAGAGCAGATGCACGAGATATCGTGCGACTATGTGACTCCTGTGCCACATACAAACCTGCCATACCGATGGGAGTAAACCCTCGAGGTTTGATCCCTGGTGATGTTTGGCAGATGGACATCACACATATACAGGAGTTTGGGACTCTTAAATATGTTCATGTTTCCACAGACACCTGTTCTCACGTCATATTCGCAACAGCAGAAACAGGTGAAAAAGTGTCTAATGTGATCAATCATTGCCTGGCAGCTTGGGCCGCATGGGGCAAACCAAAAATATTAAAAACTGATAATGGACCAGCCTATATAGGCAAAGCCTTCAATGAGTTCTGCAAAATGATGGAGGTTCAATTAAAACATGATATCCCATACAATCCCCAAGGTCAAGGAATCATTGAGAGGGCTCATAGAAGCCTCAAAGAAATTTTACAAAAACAAAAAGGGGGAGTAGGCCAAGGCCTGGCCCCAAAGGCACGATTATCCATGGCACTATTCACACACAATTTTTTAAATTTAAATAATGATAATTGCTCCCCAGCCGTGGAGCACTGCAACCCTTCCCCCAACCATAAAGGGTGGGTGAAGTGGAAAGATGTCCTGACAGGACAATGGATGGGCCCGGATCCAGTGGTCAGCTGGAACCGAGGCGCGGTTTGTGTTTTCCCACAGGAATCGGGACGAGAACCACTGTGGGTACCGGAGAGACTGACACGGGCGACAAAGCCCTCGACTGAAGATCAGACCTGCCCTACCGGAGATCCATCACAGACCAACCAACAAGATGAATAGAAATAGCGGTAGCCCGAAATGGACAAGAAGATCCTCAGGCATATGCATGGCTCGCTCGCCTAGCCTACGACCGAGTCTAGGGGTGGTGAGCTTCCCACACTCCTCCTCTAAAAAATTATGACATAGCTGGGTAGGAGAGTCAATGACGGGTAAGAGCGTACTCCCCCGGTGCAACTCAACCTAAGCCAGGCCCTACCCCATCCTGCACGTAAGCCGCTGGACTGTTAGATGCTGCCCAGGTCTAAATTTCTCTCCGAGGGGATTTCTTTACGGAGAGGAAATGAGTGCAAGCTTGTGTGCATCCAGGTTCCGTCCAGTTTGTGCCTGGCCCTAGAAAAAGGACGAGGGCCTCAGGGCCTTGGCAGACCATGGGACGGCCGACCAGGGTCTAAGCCAAGGACCTACGGTGGGCCTACGCATAGGGCATAAGCCTCTGCACCCAGTCCAGGAAGGGCTACGATGCGCACATTCATAAAAAATAAAAAAGGGGGAGATGTTGGGAGCCGCAGCCCCGAGCCCGGTCGCCTCACTTGGCGGACGTGAGGCCTGTAGTAAAGAGTAAAGCCTGAGGTAGATTACCCCTCCCATCGAGCACGTTAGTTTCCTGCTTACCGCGTAAGCAACCCGCTCAACAATATAGTCTGCCTGGCAACTGATGATGTTAGCCAATCAGCTTGCCTTGCTTACTTCAACATGATTGGACACTGTATCCGTATATATACTGGTGCCACCCCTGGGGGGGAAGGAGAAGCCCGGAAGTAGAAGCCCAGAAGGAGCCGCGGGGAGCGGACCAGAGGAGGCTTCGGCTGGGAGCGATCCCAGGGCAGGCTGTACGGAGAAGAAAAATAAAAGAAAAGGTTGTCCACTGCCAGACTTTGTCGTGTGTCCTTCCTGCCGGCCGGGAGCGGACATCGACGTTTGGTGGCCCGCACGGGGACTGATCACCCCCGAGACGTGACAGCGGACAACGCTCCAGTACAGAGCTGCGAGACAGGTGAGTTGGGGATAAGCCTGGGCTCTGGGTGGCGCGCACCTACAGGGCTTTTAGACTCCCCTCAGGCTCACGCGTAAGTGGCGGATTCCTTGGGCCTCACTCGGTGAGTAACATATTAAAAAATGGGAAACATGCTAGGTAGTAACATTAAGAGCGAGGGTGGTTGTGGAGAAAGCTCTCAAGAGCTTACAAAAGTACGCAGGGTATTTGAGCAGGCCCAGTCGGGGAGCTCCCGAGAGGGGCCCGTCAAGGGGAACAAAGATGCTAAGGAGAAGGACGGGGCTCTAGCCTCGGAGTCGTCTGACTCCGAGGACGAGGGAAAGTTGAATGGCAAGGAGGCCAAAGAGACCAGCTGTCAGGAGCCTAAGTCGCTCGATAAGGAGTCGCAGGGTTCTTTACCTTGGGGGCTGTTCCCGGAAGCGATCCCTCGCCACGAGGCGGCCGCCCGGGAGCTCCCTTCCTCTTCGCCAGAACAGGAAGTGATGCACGGGCCCCCATTTTCCGCCCAATCATGGCCGCCGTCTTATGCTCCGCCGCCGGCGGGTCGGTATTTTTACAGGCGGCTTTGGCAGGGGGGACGTTTGTCTCATGAGGTACATCCACCACCTGGGATAGATAGTGGCCCCTACGGGATATTTCCTGTACAAGTAGCTATGGGCCAGGGACGCAATGCATGGGAGCCTTTTGAGATAAAGCAGATTAGAGAACTTAAAAATGCAGTTACAACCTTTGGGCCGACTGCGCCTTACACCATTGCCATGCTGGAGAACCTGTCTTCTGGGCCCCTCACCCCCGCGGACTGGATTCAGCTGGCAAAGGCGTGTCTGCCCTCGGGCAGTTACCTGGATTGGCAAGCCTGGTACGCAGAGTTCTCTGCAGAGCAGGCTGAGAGAAACACCAATCGGGGAAACCGGGGGTGGAACAAGGAAATGCTTATGGGAGAAGGTCGGCACGCTGATGATCAGACTCAGTTCCCCGGCGCTGTCTATGAACAAATCAATGCCATAGGGCTCCGCGCCTGGAAGCAGGTGAGTGGCGCCGGAACAGCCTCCTTGTGTCTTTCAAAAGTAATTCAGGGTACCACAGAGCCATTTGTTGACTTTGTGGCCCGAATGCAAGATGCTGCCGATAAGATATTTTCTGATCCGGGAGTGGCTTGACCGCTGGTAAGGCAGCTGATTTTTGAGCAATGTACAAAGGAGTGCAAGGCAGCGATAGCTCCTCATAAGAACAAGGACCTCAACGCCTGGATTAGGATATGCAGAGAGATAGGGGGGCCGCTCTCCAACTCGGGAGTGGCTGCTCTCCTGGCCGCGGCTGTACAGCAGAGGGGACCTCGCGGGTTAGAAGGGGAATGTAAGGCTAAAGGGTGTTTTGCCTGCGGGGAGCCAGGACACATTAAACGTCATTGCCCAAACAATGCAGATGCTAGGCCTCGCCCTAGGAATGAAGAACCATATGTTTGTGGGCGATGCAAGAGGGGATCACACAAAGCTGAGGAGTGTAGGTCGGTCTTTGATGCTCAGGGCAACCGTATTTGTGGACGAGATGCTAGAGGGCCAAAAAACGGCCAGAGGGGGCCCCCTTCACAGGCGGGCCCCCGCCCCAGAGACAGGACAGCTCAGGATGGCAGCCTTCAACAAGGGCCACCCCTGGGTCAGCAGGTGTGGACCTCAGTGTCGCCTCCAGACTTATATTAGTGCCTGATATGGGTGTTCAAGTGGTTGAAACCACCTTTAAGGGACCGTTACCCGAAAATTCCGTGGGTCTGGTGATCGGGAGATCCTCCACGGCCCTTCGGGGTCTCATAGTAGTCCCGGGGGTCATAGACTCAGACTACACAGGACACATTAAAATTATGGTTCAATCTCTTGTGGGTACTATGGTAATCAATAAAGGAGACAAGATAGCGCAGCTCTTGCTGCTCCCCAGTCTCCACAGGAGATTTCCCTCAAAGCAGAAAATTAGAGAAAGTCAAGGTTTCGGTTCCTCAGGGGAAGTCTTCGAGGGACTCCATATAGTACTTGATAAAAGGCCCATGCTCTCACTTAAAGTCAATGGCAAGAATATAACAGGGCTCCTAGACACAGGAGCTGACCGTTCCATTATCTCTAGAAAGGATTGGCCCTCCAACTGGCCCACCAACACTGCAGATAACACGCTGCAGGGCCTGGGGATGGTGTCAGCTCCTCAGGTTAGTGCTTCAACCCTGCTCTGGTGCGATGAGGAGGGTCATCAGGGCCATTTCCAACCATTTGTGTTGCAGTTGCCAGTGTCTCTATGGGGAAGGGACATCCTCACTCAGATGGATGTCACGCTTACGTCAAACTGCTCCCCCCAGGCTAAGGATATACTCAGGAACCAGGGATATACCCCCAGCAAAGGCTTGGGCAATGCCCTACAGGGTCGGACATCCCCAATACCAGTAGAGAACAAAAAAGGTAGGCAAGGGCTGGGTTTTTCTTAGGGGCCGCTGAAGAAGCTCTCCTACCCACTTCGATCAAAATCACCTGGAGGTCAAATGATCCGGTTTGGGTACCTCAGTGGCCCCTGCCTAAGGAGAAGCTATTAGCCTTGTCAGAAATAGTCAGTACACAACTTAGATTAGGACACATTAAGCCGTCAACCTCCCCATGGAACACCCCCATTTTTATAATTAAGAAAAGGTCTGGCAAATGGAGGCTGCTCCATGATCTAAGGGCGGTCAACGCGCAGATGCAGTCCCTGGGGGCAGTCCAGAGGGGGCTGCCAGCTCTCTCAGCCATCCCTCAGTCCTGGCCAGTTTATGTTATAGATCTTAGAGACTGTTTCTTCTCAATCCCCCTGCATCCAGAGGACACTCATAGGTTCGCCTTTACTTTACCCACCATTAACCAAGAAAGCCCTGATCTCAGATACGAGTGGATAACGCTGCCCCAAGGTATGGCCAACAGTCCCACTATGTGTCAGATTTACCTTGATTCCCTACTGGCCCCCCTACGGAAATCCTTTCCCAAGATAAGATGTGTGCATTACATGGACGACCTTTTGCTCAGCGGCAGGGACCCAGACATGCTAAATAATATGCTCGGCCAGTTGGTCGAGGCCCTGAGACAAGCTAATCTGCATGTTGCCCCCGACAAGATTCAGGGAGGAGAAATGGTGACCTACTTAGGCGCGAAAATCTCCCCTATGCTAGTCTCTCCACAGAAGGTCACCATTAGGACGGATGGCGTTAGGACCCTAAATGACATGCAAAAGCTATTGGGAGACATTAATTGGATTAGGCCATATTTACATATACCAAATTCAGATCTCAAACCCCTGTTCGCCTTCTAAAGGGAGACCCAGATATAGCCTCCCACAGGAGGCTCACTCCTGAGGCAAGAGCTGCCTTACAGAGAGTGGAAAAAGCCTTAGGTGGGGCTACCTTACACAGAATTGAACCAGGGCGACCCTTTGATGTCTGTTTGCTACAGTCTAGTCTACAGCCCACAGCAGTGATTTGGCAGAAAGGACCATTACTGTGGATACACCCTAAGGTCTCACCTGCAAAAGTCATAGAGCATTACCCGGAGGCAGTCGCTTCATTGGCCCTTGAAGCGCATGATAGAGCTGTCCAACATTTTGGCTCAGGACCACAAGCCATCCGAGTACCCTATACCGCCAGCCAGATCAAGACCCTGGCTGCCTGCATAGATACATGGGCCATTCTGAGATGTGTTTTCCATGGGGATATAAACAATCAATACCCTAAAGACCCTATCTTGTCATTTGTCACTCAGCACCCTATAATTTTTCCAAAGGTTACTGCCTCTGAGCCATTAGTCCCAGCAACTACAATATACACAGATGGCTCCAAGACGGGGATAGGCGCCTATGTGATCCTAGGCAAGCCCCCGGTTACCATACAATTTGAACCTGATCAGCCTCAGGTGGTGGAACTGCAGATCGTTAAAATGATTCTTGAACGGTTCTCAGAAGCCATTAATATTGTCTCCGATTCTAGGTATGTGGTCAATGCTATGCAAGTGCTTGAGACTGCCGGTTTAATTAGATCCACTTCCACAGTGGCTGGGCTGTTCCTGTCTATCCAGACATTGCTTCAGAACAGACACCATAAGGTCTTCACCACCCACATAAGAGCACATACATCCCTGCCAGGGCCTATGGCACAGGGGAATGCGGCTGCTGATACTGCCACTCGCCCGTTATGGATTTTTACCTTACTAACACCAATCGAGCGAGCCCGTGCCTTCCATGATAAGTTTCATGTCAATGCCAGGACACTAGCAAACCATTTCCATGTTTCCAGAGCAGATGCACGAGATATCGTGCGACTATGTGACTCCTGTGCCACATACAAACCTGCCATACCGATGGGAGTAAACCCTCGAGGTTTGATCCCTGGTGATGTTTGGCAGATGGACATCACACATATACAGGAGTTTGGGACTCTTAAATATGTTCATGTTTCCACAGACACCTGTTCTCACGTCATATTCGCAACAGCAGAAACAGGTGAAAAAGTGTCTAATGTGATCAATCATTGCCTGGCAGCTTGGGCCGCATGGGGCAAACCAAAAATATTAAAAACTGATAATGGACCAGCCTATATAGGCAAAGCCTTCAATGAGTTCTGCAAAATGATGGAGGTTCAATTAAAACATGATATCCCATACAATCCCCAAGGTCAAGGAATCATTGAGAGGGCTCATAGAAGCCTCAAAGAAATTTTACAAAAACAAAAAGGGGGAGTAGGCCAAGGCCTGGCCCCAAAGGCACGATTATCCATGGCACTATTCACACACAATTTTTTAAATTTAAATAATGATAATTGCTCCCCAGCCGTGGAGCACTGCAACCCTTCCCCCAACCATAAAGGGTGGGTGAAGTGGAAAGATGTCCTGACAGGACAATGGATGGGCCCGGATCCAGTGGTCAGCTGGAACCGAGGCGCGGTTTGTGTTTTCCCACAGGAATCGGGACGAGAACCACTGTGGGTACCGGAGAGACTGACACGGGCGACAAAGCCCTCGACTGAAGATCAGACCTGCCCTACCGGAGATCCATCACAGACCAACCAACAAGATGAATAGAAATAGCGGTAGCCCGAAATGGACAAGAAGATCCTCAGGCATATGCATGGCTCGCTCGCCTAGCCTACGACCGAGTCTAGGGGTGGTGAGCTTCCCACACTCCTCCTCTAAAAAATTATGACATAGCTGGGTAGGAGAGTCAATGACGGGTAAGAGCGTACTCCCCCGGTGCAACTCAACCTAAGCCAGGCCCTACCCCATCCTGCACGTAAGCCGCTGGACTGTTAGATGCTGCCCAGGTCTAAATTTCTCTCCGAGGGGATTTCTTTACGGAGAGGAAATGAGTGCAAGCTTGTGTGCATCCAGGTTCCGTCCAGTTTGTGCCTGGCCCTAGAAAAAGGACGAGGGCCTCAGGGCCTTGGCAGACCATGGGACGGCCGACCAGGGTCTAAGCCAAGGACCTACGGTGGGCCTACGCATAGGGCATAAGCCTCTGCACCCAGTCCAGGAAGGGCTACGATGCGCACATTCATAAAAAATAAAAAAGGGGGAGATGTTGGGAGCCGCAGCCCCGAGCCCGGTCGCCTCACTTGGCGGACGTGAGGCCTGTAGTAAAGAGTAAAGCCTGAGGTAGATTACCCCTCCCATCGAGCACGTTAGTTTCCTGCTTACCGCGTAAGCAACCCGCTCAACAATATAGTCTGCCTGGCAACTGATGATGTTAGCCAATCAGCTTGCCTTGCTTACTTCAACATGATTGGACACTGTATCCGTATATATACTGGTGCCACCCCTGGGGGGGAAGGAGAAGCCCGGAAGTAGAAGCCCAGAAGGAGCCGCGGGGAGCGGACCAGAGGAGGCTTCGGCTGGGAGCGATCCCAGGGCAGGCTGTACGGAGAAGAAAAATAAAAGAAAAGGTTGTCCACTGCCAGACTTTGTCGTGTGTCCTTCCTGCCGGCCGGGAGCGGACATCGACGTTTGGTGGCCCGCACGGGGACTGATCACCCCCGAGACGTGACAGCGGACAACGCTCCAGTACAGAGCTGCGAGACAGGTGAGTTGGGGATAAGCCTGGGCTCTGGGTGGCGCGCACCTACAGGGCTTTTAGACTCCCCTCAGGCTCACGCGTAAGTGGCGGATTCCTTGGGCCTCACTCGGTGAGTAACATATTAAAAAATGGGAAACATGCTAGGTAGTAACATTAAGAGCGAGGGTGGTTGTGGAGAAAGCTCTCAAGAGCTTACAAAAGTACGCAGGGTATTTGAGCAGGCCCAGTCGGGGAGCTCCCGAGAGGGGCCCGTCAAGGGGAACAAAGATGCTAAGGAGAAGGACGGGGCTCTAGCCTCGGAGTCGTCTGACTCCGAGGACGAGGGAAAGTTGAATGGCAAGGAGGCCAAAGAGACCAGCTGTCAGGAGCCTAAGTCGCTCGATAAGGAGTCGCAGGGTTCTTTACCTTGGGGGCTGTTCCCGGAAGCGATCCCTCGCCACGAGGCGGCCGCCCGGGAGCTCCCTTCCTCTTCGCCAGAACAGGAAGTGATGCACGGGCCCCCATTTTCCGCCCAATCATGGCCGCCGTCTTATGCTCCGCCGCCGGCGGGTCGGTATTTTTACAGGCGGCTTTGGCAGGGGGGACGTTTGTCTCATGAGGTACATCCACCACCTGGGATAGATAGTGGCCCCTACGGGATATTTCCTGTACAAGTAGCTATGGGCCAGGGACGCAATGCATGGGAGCCTTTTGAGATAAAGCAGATTAGAGAACTTAAAAATGCAGTTACAACCTTTGGGCCGACTGCGCCTTACACCATTGCCATGCTGGAGAACCTGTCTTCTGGGCCCCTCACCCCCGCGGACTGGATTCAGCTGGCAAAGGCGTGTCTGCCCTCGGGCAGTTACCTGGATTGGCAAGCCTGGTACGCAGAGTTCTCTGCAGAGCAGGCTGAGAGAAACACCAATCGGGGAAACCGGGGGTGGAACAAGGAAATGCTTATGGGAGAAGGTCGGCACGCTGATGATCAGACTCAGTTCCCCGGCGCTGTCTATGAACAAATCAATGCCATAGGGCTCCGCGCCTGGAAGCAGGTGAGTGGCGCCGGAACAGCCTCCTTGTGTCTTTCAAAAGTAATTCAGGGTACCACAGAGCCATTTGTTGACTTTGTGGCCCGAATGCAAGATGCTGCCGATAAGATATTTTCTGATCCGGGAGTGGCTTGACCGCTGGTAAGGCAGCTGATTTTTGAGCAATGTACAAAGGAGTGCAAGGCAGCGATAGCTCCTCATAAGAACAAGGACCTCAACGCCTGGATTAGGATATGCAGAGAGATAGGGGGGCCGCTCTCCAACTCGGGAGTGGCTGCTCTCCTGGCCGCGGCTGTACAGCAGAGGGGACCTCGCGGGTTAGAAGGGGAATGTAAGGCTAAAGGGTGTTTTGCCTGCGGGGAGCCAGGACACATTAAACGTCATTGCCCAAACAATGCAGATGCTAGGCCTCGCCCTAGGAATGAAGAACCATATGTTTGTGGGCGATGCAAGAGGGGATCACACAAAGCTGAGGAGTGTAGGTCGGTCTTTGATGCTCAGGGCAACCGTATTTGTGGACGAGATGCTAGAGGGCCAAAAAACGGCCAGAGGGGGCCCCCTTCACAGGCGGGCCCCCGCCCCAGAGACAGGACAGCTCAGGATGGCAGCCTTCAACAAGGGCCACCCCTGGGTCAGCAGGTGTGGACCTCAGTGTCGCCTCCAGACTTATATTAGTGCCTGATATGGGTGTTCAAGTGGTTGAAACCACCTTTAAGGGACCGTTACCCGAAAATTCCGTGGGTCTGGTGATCGGGAGATCCTCCACGGCCCTTCGGGGTCTCATAGTAGTCCCGGGGGTCATAGACTCAGACTACACAGGACACATTAAAATTATGGTTCAATCTCTTGTGGGTACTATGGTAATCAATAAAGGAGACAAGATAGCGCAGCTCTTGCTGCTCCCCAGTCTCCACAGGAGATTTCCCTCAAAGCAGAAAATTAGAGAAAGTCAAGGTTTCGGTTCCTCAGGGGAAGTCTTCGAGGGACTCCATATAGTACTTGATAAAAGGCCCATGCTCTCACTTAAAGTCAATGGCAAGAATATAACAGGGCTCCTAGACACAGGAGCTGACCGTTCCATTATCTCTAGAAAGGATTGGCCCTCCAACTGGCCCACCAACACTGCAGATAACACGCTGCAGGGCCTGGGGATGGTGTCAGCTCCTCAGGTTAGTGCTTCAACCCTGCTCTGGTGCGATGAGGAGGGTCATCAGGGCCATTTCCAACCATTTGTGTTGCAGTTGCCAGTGTCTCTATGGGGAAGGGACATCCTCACTCAGATGGATGTCACGCTTACGTCAAACTGCTCCCCCCAGGCTAAGGATATACTCAGGAACCAGGGATATACCCCCGGCAAAGGCTTGGGCAATGCCCTACAGGGTCGGACATCCCCAATACCAGTAGAGAACAAAAAAGGTAGGCAAGGGCTGGGTTTTTCTTAGGGGCCGCTGAAGAAGCTCTCCTACCCACTTCGATCAAAATCACCTGGAGGTCAAATGATCCGGTTTGGGTACCTCAGTGGCCCCTGCCTAAGGAGAAGCTATTAGCCTTGTCAGAAATAGTCAGTACACAACTTAGATTAGGACACATTAAGCCGTCAACCTCCCCATGGAACACCCCCATTTTTATAATTAAGAAAAGGTCTGGCAAATGGAGGCTGCTCCATGATCTAAGGGCGGTCAACGCGCAGATGCAGTCCCTGGGGGCAGTCCAGAGGGGGCTGCCAGCTCTCTCAGCCATCCCTCAGTCCTGGCCAGTTTATGTTATAGATCTTAGAGACTGTTTCTTCTCAATCCCCCTGCATCCAGAGGACACTCATAGGTTCGCCTTTACTTTACCCACCATTAACCAAGAAAGCCCTGATCTCAGATACGAGTGGATAACGCTGCCCCAAGGTATGGCCAACAGTCCCACTATGTGTCAGATTTACCTTGATTCCCTACTGGCCCCCCTACGGAAATCCTTTCCCAAGATAAGATGTGTGCATTACATGGACGACCTTTTGCTCAGCGGCAGGGACCCAGACATGCTAAATAATATGCTCGGCCAGTTGGTCGAGGCCCTGAGACAAGCTAATCTGCATGTTGCCCCCGACAAGATTCAGGGAGGAGAAATGGTGACCTACTTAGGCGCGAAAATCTCCCCTATGCTAGTCTCTCCACAGAAGGTCACCATTAGGACGGATGGCGTTAGGACCCTAAATGACATGCAAAAGCTATTGGGAGACATTAATTGGATTAGGCCATATTTACATATACCAAATTCAGATCTCAAACCCCTGTTCGCCTTCTAAAGGGAGACCCAGATATAGCCTCCCACAGGAGGCTCACTCCTGAGGCAAGAGCTGCCTTACAGAGAGTGGAAAAAGCCTTAGGTGGGGCTACCTTACACAGAATTGAACCAGGGCGACCCTTTGATGTCTGTTTGCTACAGTCTAGTCTACAGCCCACAGCAGTGATTTGGCAGAAAGGACCATTACTGTGGATACACCCTAAGGTCTCACCTGCAAAAGTCATAGAGCATTACCCGGAGGCAGTCGCTTCATTGGCCCTTGAAGCGCATGATAGAGCTGTCCAACATTTTGGCTCAGGACCACAAGCCATCCGAGTACCCTATACCGCCAGCCAGATCAAGACCCTGGCTGCCTGCATAGATACATGGGCCATTCTGAGATGTGTTTTCCATGGGGATATAAACAATCAATACCCTAAAGACCCTATCTTGTCATTTGTCACTCAGCACCCTATAATTTTTCCAAAGGTTACTGCCTCTGAGCCATTAGTCCCAGCAACTACAATATACACAGATGGCTCCAAGACGGGGATAGGCGCCTATGTGATCCTAGGCAAGCCCCCGGTTACCATACAATTTGAACCTGATCAGCCTCAGGTGGTGGAACTGCAGATCGTTAAAATGATTCTTGAACGGTTCTCAGAAGCCATTAATATTGTCTCCGATTCTAGGTATGTGGTCAATGCTATGCAAGTGCTTGAGACTGCCGGTTTAATTAGATCCACTTCCACAGTGGCTGGGCTGTTCCTGTCTATCCAGACATTGCTTCAGAACAGACACCATAAGGTCTTCACCACCCACATAAGAGCACATACATCCCTGCCAGGGCCTATGGCACAGGGGAATGCGGCTGCTGATACTGCCACTCGCCCGTTATGGATTTTTACCTTACTAACACCAATCGAGCGAGCCCGTGCCTTCCATGATAAGTTTCATGTCAATGCCAGGACACTAGCAAACCATTTCCATGTTTCCAGAGCAGATGCACGAGATATCGTGCGACTATGTGACTCCTGTGCCACATACAAACCTGCCATACCGATGGGAGTAAACCCTCGAGGTTTGATCCCTGGTGATGTTTGGCAGATGGACATCACACATATACAGGAGTTTGGGACTCTTAAATATGTTCATGTTTCCACAGACACCTGTTCTCACGTCATATTCGCAACAGCAGAAACAGGTGAAAAAGTGTCTAATGTGATCAATCATTGCCTGGCAGCTTGGGCCGCATGGGGCAAACCAAAAATATTAAAAACTGATAATGGACCAGCCTATATAGGCAAAGCCTTCAATGAGTTCTGCAAAATGATGGAGGTTCAATTAAAACATGATATCCCATACAATCCCCAAGGTCAAGGAATCATTGAGAGGGCTCATAGAAGCCTCAAAGAAATTTTACAAAAACAAAAAGGGGGAGTAGGCCAAGGCCTGGCCCCAAAGGCACGATTATCCATGGCACTATTCACACACAATTTTTTAAATTTAAATAATGATAATTGCTCCCCAGCCGTGGAGCACTGCAACCCTTCCCCCAACCATAAAGGGTGGGTGAAGTGGAAAGATGTCCTGACAGGACAATGGATGGGCCCGGATCCAGTGGTCAGCTGGAACCGAGGCGCGGTTTGTGTTTTCCCACAGGAATCGGGACGAGAACCACTGTGGGTACCGGAGAGACTGACACGGGCGACAAAGCCCTCGACTGAAGATCAGACCTGCCCTACCGGAGATCCATCACAGACCAACCAACAAGATGAATAGAAATAGCGGTAGCCCGAAATGGACAAGAAGATCCTCAGGCATATGCATGGCTCGCTCGCCTAGCCTACGACCGAGTCTAGGGGTGGTGAGCTTCCCACACTCCTCCTCTAAAAAATTATGACATAGCTGGGTAGGAGAGTCAATGACGGGTAAGAGCGTACTCCCCCGGTGCAACTCAACCTAAGCCAGGCCCTACCCCATCCTGCACGTAAGCCGCTGGACTGTTAGATGCTGCCCAGGTCTAAATTTCTCTCCGAGGGGATTTCTTTACGGAGAGGAAATGAGTGCAAGCTTGTGTGCATCCAGGTTCCGTCCAGTTTGTGCCTGGCCCTAGAAAAAGGACGAGGGCCTCAGGGCCTTGGCAGACCATGGGACGGCCGACCAGGGTCTAAGCCAAGGACCTACGGTGGGCCTACGCATAGGGCATAAGCCTCTGCACCCAGTCCAGGAAGGGCTACGATGCGCACATTCATAAAAAATAAAAAAGGGGGAGATGTTGGGAGCCGCAGCCCCGAGCCCGGTCGCCTCACTTGGCGGACGTGAGGCCTGTAGTAAAGAGTAAAGCCTGAGGTAGATTACCCCTCCCATCGAGCACGTTAGTTTCCTGCTTACCGCGTAAGCAACCCGCTCAACAATATAGTCTGCCTGGCAACTGATGATGTTAGCCAATCAGCTTGCCTTGCTTACTTCAACATGATTGGACACTGTATCCGTATATATACTGGTGCCACCCCTGGGGGGGAAGGAGAAGCCCGGAAGTAGAAGCCCAGAAGGAGCCGCGGGGAGCGGACCAGAGGAGGCTTCGGCTGGGAGCGATCCCAGGGCAGGCTGTACGGAGAAGAAAAATAAAAGAAAAGGTTGTCCACTGCCAGACTTTGTCGTGTGTCCTTCCTGCCGGCCGGGAGCGGACATCGACGTTTGGTGGCCCGCACGGGGACTGATCACCCCCGAGACGTGACAGCGGACAACGCTCCAGTACAGAGCTGCGAGACAGGTGAGTTGGGGATAAGCCTGGGCTCTGGGTGGCGCGCACCTACAGGGCTTTTAGACTCCCCTCAGGCTCACGCGTAAGTGGCGGATTCCTTGGGCCTCACTCGGTGAGTAACATATTAAAAAATGGGAAACATGCTAGGTAGTAACATTAAGAGCGAGGGTGGTTGTGGAGAAAGCTCTCAAGAGCTTACAAAAGTACGCAGGGTATTTGAGCAGGCCCAGTCGGGGAGCTCCCGAGAGGGGCCCGTCAAGGGGAACAAAGATGCTAAGGAGAAGGACGGGGCTCTAGCCTCGGAGTCGTCTGACTCCGAGGACGAGGGAAAGTTGAATGGCAAGGAGGCCAAAGAGACCAGCTGTCAGGAGCCTAAGTCGCTCGATAAGGAGTCGCAGGGTTCTTTACCTTGGGGGCTGTTCCCGGAAGCGATCCCTCGCCACGAGGCGGCCGCCCGGGAGCTCCCTTCCTCTTCGCCAGAACAGGAAGTGATGCACGGGCCCCCATTTTCCGCCCAATCATGGCCGCCGTCTTATGCTCCGCCGCCGGCGGGTCGGTATTTTTACAGGCGGCTTTGGCAGGGGGGACGTTTGTCTCATGAGGTACATCCACCACCTGGGATAGATAGTGGCCCCTACGGGATATTTCCTGTACAAGTAGCTATGGGCCAGGGACGCAATGCATGGGAGCCTTTTGAGATAAAGCAGATTAGAGAACTTAAAAATGCAGTTACAACCTTTGGGCCGACTGCGCCTTACACCATTGCCATGCTGGAGAACCTGTCTTCTGGGCCCCTCACCCCCGCGGACTGGATTCAGCTGGCAAAGGCGTGTCTGCCCTCGGGCAGTTACCTGGATTGGCAAGCCTGGTACGCAGAGTTCTCTGCAGAGCAGGCTGAGAGAAACACCAATCGGGGAAACCGGGGGTGGAACAAGGAAATGCTTATGGGAGAAGGTCGGCACGCTGATGATCAGACTCAGTTCCCCGGCGCTGTCTATGAACAAATCAATGCCATAGGGCTCCGCGCCTGGAAGCAGGTGAGTGGCGCCGGAACAGCCTCCTTGTGTCTTTCAAAAGTAATTCAGGGTACCACAGAGCCATTTGTTGACTTTGTGGCCCGAATGCAAGATGCTGCCGATAAGATATTTTCTGATCCGGGAGTGGCTTGACCGCTGGTAAGGCAGCTGATTTTTGAGCAATGTACAAAGGAGTGCAAGGCAGCGATAGCTCCTCATAAGAACAAGGACCTCAACGCCTGGATTAGGATATGCAGAGAGATAGGGGGGCCGCTCTCCAACTCGGGAGTGGCTGCTCTCCTGGCCGCGGCTGTACAGCAGAGGGGACCTCGCGGGTTAGAAGGGGAATGTAAGGCTAAAGGGTGTTTTGCCTGCGGGGAGCCAGGACACATTAAACGTCATTGCCCAAACAATGCAGATGCTAGGCCTCGCCCTAGGAATGAAGAACCATATGTTTGTGGGCGATGCAAGAGGGGATCACACAAAGCTGAGGAGTGTAGGTCGGTCTTTGATGCTCAGGGCAACCGTATTTGTGGACGAGATGCTAGAGGGCCAAAAAACGGCCAGAGGGGGCCCCCTTCACAGGCGGGCCCCCGCCCCAGAGACAGGACAGCTCAGGATGGCAGCCTTCAACAAGGGCCACCCCTGGGTCAGCAGGTGTGGACCTCAGTGTCGCCTCCAGACTTATATTAGTGCCTGATATGGGTGTTCAAGTGGTTGAAACCACCTTTAAGGGACCGTTACCCGAAAATTCCGTGGGTCTGGTGATCGGGAGATCCTCCACGGCCCTTCGGGGTCTCATAGTAGTCCCGGGGGTCATAGACTCAGACTACACAGGACACATTAAAATTATGGTTCAATCTCTTGTGGGTACTATGGTAATCAATAAAGGAGACAAGATAGCGCAGCTCTTGCTGCTCCCCAGTCTCCACAGGAGATTTCCCTCAAAGCAGAAAATTAGAGAAAGTCAAGGTTTCGGTTCCTCAGGGGAAGTCTTCGAGGGACTCCATATAGTACTTGATAAAAGGCCCATGCTCTCACTTAAAGTCAATGGCAAGAATATAACAGGGCTCCTAGACACAGGAGCTGACCGTTCCATTATCTCTAGAAAGGATTGGCCCTCCAACTGGCCCACCAACACTGCAGATAACACGCTGCAGGACCTGGGGATGGTGTCAGCTCCTCAGGTTAGTGCTTCAACCCTGCTCTGGTGCGATGAGGAGGGTCATCAGGGCCATTTCCAACCATTTGTGTTGCAGTTGCCAGTGTCTCTATGGGGAAGGGACATCCTCACTCAGATGGATGTCACGCTTACGTCAAACTGCTCCCCCCAGGCTAAGGATATACTCAGGAACCAGGGATATACCCCCGGCAAAGGCTTGGACAATGCCCTACAGGGTCGGACATCCCCAATACCAGTAGAGAACAAAAAAGGTAGGCAAGGGCTGGGTTTTTCTTAGGGGCCGCTGAAGAAGCTCTCCTACCCACTTCGATCAAAATCACCTGGAGGTCAAATGATCCGGTTTGGGTACCTCAGTGGCCCCTGCCTAAGGAGAAGCTATTAGCCTTGTCAGAAATAGTCAGTACACAACTTAGATTAGGACACATTAAGCCGTCAACCTCCCCATGGAACACCCCCATTTTTATAATTAAGAAAAGGTCTGGCAAATGGAGGCTGCTCCATGATCTAAGGGCGGTCAACGCGCAGATGCAGTCCCTGGGGGCAGTCCAGAGGGGGCTGCCAGCTCTCTCAGCCATCCCTCAGTCCTGGCCAGTTTATGTTATAGATCTTAGAGACTGTTTCTTCTCAATCCCCCTGCATCCAGAGGACACTCATAGGTTCGCCTTTACTTTACCCACCATTAACCAAGAAAGCCCTGATCTCAGATACGAGTGGATAACGCTGCCCCAAGGTATGGCCAACAGTCCCACTATGTGTCAGATTTACCTTGATTCCCTACTGGCCCCCCTACGGAAATCCTTTCCCAAGATAAGATGTGTGCATTACATGGACGACCTTTTGCTCAGCGGCAGGGACCCAGACATGCTAAATAATATGCTCGGCCAGTTGGTCGAGGCCCTGAGACAAGCTAATCTGCATGTTGCCCCCGACAAGATTCAGGGAGGAGAAATGGTGACCTACTTAGGCGCGAAAATCTCCCCTATGCTAGTCTCTCCACAGAAGGTCACCATTAGGACGGATGGCGTTAGGACCCTAAATGACATGCAAAAGCTATTGGGAGACATTAATTGGATTAGGCCATATTTACATATACCAAATTCAGATCTCAAACCCCTGTTCGCCTTCTAAAGGGAGACCCAGATATAGCCTCCCACAGGAGGCTCACTCCTGAGGCAAGAGCTGCCTTACAGAGAGTGGAAAAAGCCTTAGGTGGGGCTACCTTACACAGAATTGAACCAGGGCGACCCTTTGATGTCTGTTTGCTACAGTCTAGTCTACAGCCCACAGCAGTGATTTGGCAGAAAGGACCATTACTGTGGATACACCCTAAGGTCTCACCTGCAAAAGTCATAGAGCATTACCCGGAGGCAGTCGCTTCATTGGCCCTTGAAGCGCATGATAGAGCTGTCCAACATTTTGGCTCAGGACCACAAGCCATCCGAGTACCCTATACCGCCAGCCAGATCAAGACCCTGGCTGCCTGCATAGATACATGGGCCATTCTGAGATGTGTTTTCCATGGGGATATAAACAATCAATACCCTAAAGACCCTATCTTGTCATTTGTCACTCAGCACCCTATAATTTTTCCAAAGGTTACTGCCTCTGAGCCATTAGTCCCAGCAACTACAATATACACAGATGGCTCCAAGACGGGGATAGGCGCCTATGTGATCCTAGGCAAGCCCCCGGTTACCATACAATTTGAACCTGATCAGCCTCAGGTGGTGGAACTGCAGATCGTTAAAATGATTCTTGAACGGTTCTCAGAAGCCATTAATATTGTCTCCGATTCTAGGTATGTGGTCAATGCTATGCAAGTGCTTGAGACTGCCGGTTTAATTAGATCCACTTCCACAGTGGCTGGGCTGTTCCTGTCTATCCAGACATTGCTTCAGAACAGACACCATAAGGTCTTCACCACCCACATAAGAGCACATACATCCCTGCCAGGGCCTATGGCACAGGGGAATGCGGCTGCTGATACTGCCACTCGCCCGTTATGGATTTTTACCTTACTAACACCAATCGAGCGAGCCCGTGCCTTCCATGATAAGTTTCATGTCAATGCCAGGACACTAGCAAACCATTTCCATGTTTCCAGAGCAGATGCACGAGATATCGTGCGACTATGTGACTCCTGTGCCACATACAAACCTGCCATACCGATGGGAGTAAACCCTCGAGGTTTGATCCCTGGTGATGTTTGGCAGATGGACATCACACATATACAGGAGTTTGGGACTCTTAAATATGTTCATGTTTCCACAGACACCTGTTCTCACGTCATATTCGCAACAGCAGAAACAGGTGAAAAAGTGTCTAATGTGATCAATCATTGCCTGGCAGCTTGGGCCGCATGGGGCAAACCAAAAATATTAAAAACTGATAATGGACCAGCCTATATAGGCAAAGCCTTCAATGAGTTCTGCAAAATGATGGAGGTTCAATTAAAACATGATATCCCATACAATCCCCAAGGTCAAGGAATCATTGAGAGGGCTCATAGAAGCCTCAAAGAAATTTTACAAAAACAAAAAGGGGGAGTAGGCCAAGGCCTGGCCCCAAAGGCACGATTATCCATGGCACTATTCACACACAATTTTTTAAATTTAAATAATGATAATTGCTCCCCAGCCGTGGAGCACTGCAACCCTTCCCCCAACCATAAAGGGTGGGTGAAGTGGAAAGATGTCCTGACAGGACAATGGATGGGCCCGGATCCAGTGGTCAGCTGGAACCGAGGCGCGGTTTGTGTTTTCCCACAGGAATCGGGACGAGAACCACTGTGGGTACCGGAGAGACTGACACGGGCGACAAAGCCCTCGACTGAAGATCAGACCTGCCCTACCGGAGATCCATCACAGACCAACCAACAAGATGAATAGAAATAGCGGTAGCCCGAAATGGACAAGAAGATCCTCAGGCATATGCATGGCTCGCTCGCCTAGCCTACGACCGAGTCTAGGGGTGGTGAGCTTCCCACACTCCTCCTCTAAAAAATTATGACATAGCTGGGTAGGAGAGTCAATGACGGGTAAGAGCGTACTCCCCCGGTGCAACTCAACCTAAGCCAGGCCCTACCCCATCCTGCACGTAAGCCGCTGGACTGTTAGATGCTGCCCAGGTCTAAATTTCTCTCCGAGGGGATTTCTTTACGGAGAGGAAATGAGTGCAAGCTTGTGTGCATCCAGGTTCCGTCCAGTTTGTGCCTGGCCCTAGAAAAAGGACGAGGGCCTCAGGGCCTTGGCAGACCATGGGACGGCCGACCAGGGTCTAAGCCAAGGACCTACGGTGGGCCTACGCATAGGGCATAAGCCTCTGCACCCAGTCCAGGAAGGGCTACGATGCGCACATTCATAAAAAATAAAAAAGGGGGAGATGTTGGGAGCCGCAGCCCCGAGCCCGGTCGCCTCACTTGGCGGACGTGAGGCCTGTAGTAAAGAGTAAAGCCTGAGGTAGATTACCCCTCCCATCGAGCACGTTAGTTTCCTGCTTACCGCGTAAGCAACCCGCTCAACAATATAGTCTGCCTGGCAACTGATGATGTTAGCCAATCAGCTTGCCTTGCTTACTTCAACATGATTGGACACTGTATCCGTATATATACTGGTGCCACCCCTGGGGGGGAAGGAGAAGCCCGGAAGTAGAAGCCCAGAAGGAGCCGCGGGGAGCGGACCAGAGGAGGCTTCGGCTGGGAGCGATCCCAGGGCAGGCTGTACGGAGAAGAAAAATAAAAGAAAAGGTTGTCCACTGCCAGACTTTGTCGTGTGTCCTTCCTGCCGGCCGGGAGCGGACATCGACGTTTGGTGGCCCGCACGGGGACTGATCACCCCCGAGACGTGACAGCGGACAACGCTCCAGTACAGAGCTGCGAGACAGGTGAGTTGGGGATAAGCCTGGGCTCTGGGTGGCGCGCACCTACAGGGCTTTTAGACTCCCCTCAGGCTCACGCGTAAGTGGCGGATTCCTTGGGCCTCACTCGGTGAGTAACATATTAAAAAATGGGAAACATGCTAGGTAGTAACATTAAGAGCGAGGGTGGTTGTGGAGAAAGCTCTCAAGAGCTTACAAAAGTACGCAGGGTATTTGAGCAGGCCCAGTCGGGGAGCTCCCGAGAGGGGCCCGTCAAGGGGAACAAAGATGCTAAGGAGAAGGACGGGGCTCTAGCCTCGGAGTCGTCTGACTCCGAGGACGAGGGAAAGTTGAATGGCAAGGAGGCCAAAGAGACCAGCTGTCAGGAGCCTAAGTCGCTCGATAAGGAGTCGCAGGGTTCTTTACCTTGGGGGCTGTTCCCGGAAGCGATCCCTCGCCACGAGGCGGCCGCCCGGGAGCTCCCTTCCTCTTCGCCAGAACAGGAAGTGATGCACGGGCCCCCATTTTCCGCCCAATCATGGCCGCCGTCTTATGCTCCGCCGCCGGCGGGTCGGTATTTTTACAGGCGGCTTTGGCAGGGGGGACGTTTGTCTCATGAGGTACATCCACCACCTGGGATAGATAGTGGCCCCTACGGGATATTTCCTGTACAAGTAGCTATGGGCCAGGGACGCAATGCATGGGAGCCTTTTGAGATAAAGCAGATTAGAGAACTTAAAAATGCAGTTACAACCTTTGGGCCGACTGCGCCTTACACCATTGCCATGCTGGAGAACCTGTCTTCTGGGCCCCTCACCCCCGCGGACTGGATTCAGCTGGCAAAGGCGTGTCTGCCCTCGGGCAGTTACCTGGATTGGCAAGCCTGGTACGCAGAGTTCTCTGCAGAGCAGGCTGAGAGAAACACCAATCGGGGAAACCGGGGGTGGAACAAGGAAATGCTTATGGGAGAAGGTCGGCACGCTGATGATCAGACTCAGTTCCCCGGCGCTGTCTATGAACAAATCAATGCCATAGGGCTCCGCGCCTGGAAGCAGGTGAGTGGCGCCGGAACAGCCTCCTTGTGTCTTTCAAAAGTAATTCAGGGTACCACAGAGCCATTTGTTGACTTTGTGGCCCGAATGCAAGATGCTGCCGATAAGATATTTTCTGATCCGGGAGTGGCTTGACCGCTGGTAAGGCAGCTGATTTTTGAGCAATGTACAAAGGAGTGCAAGGCAGCGATAGCTCCTCATAAGAACAAGGACCTCAACGCCTGGATTAGGATATGCAGAGAGATAGGGGGGCCGCTCTCCAACTCGGGAGTGGCTGCTCTCCTGGCCGCGGCTGTACAGCAGAGGGGACCTCGCGGGTTAGAAGGGGAATGTAAGGCTAAAGGGTGTTTTGCCTGCGGGGAGCCAGGACACATTAAACGTCATTGCCCAAACAATGCAGATGCTAGGCCTCGCCCTAGGAATGAAGAACCATATGTTTGTGGGCGATGCAAGAGGGGATCACACAAAGCTGAGGAGTGTAGGTCGGTCTTTGATGCTCAGGGCAACCGTATTTGTGGACGAGATGCTAGAGGGCCAAAAAACGGCCAGAGGGGGCCCCCTTCACAGGCGGGCCCCCGCCCCAGAGACAGGACAGCTCAGGATGGCAGCCTTCAACAAGGGCCACCCCTGGGTCAGCAGGTGTGGACCTCAGTGTCGCCTCCAGACTTATATTAGTGCCTGATATGGGTGTTCAAGTGGTTGAAACCACCTTTAAGGGACCGTTACCCGAAAATTCCGTGGGTCTGGTGATCGGGAGATCCTCCACGGCCCTTCGGGGTCTCATAGTAGTCCCGGGGGTCATAGACTCAGACTACACAGGACACATTAAAATTATGGTTCAATCTCTTGTGGGTACTATGGTAATCAATAAAGGAGACAAGATAGCGCAGCTCTTGCTGCTCCCCAGTCTCCACAGGAGATTTCCCTCAAAGCAGAAAATTAGAGAAAGTCAAGGTTTCGGTTCCTCAGGGGAAGTCTTCGAGGGACTCCATATAGTACTTGATAAAAGGCCCATGCTCTCACTTAAAGTCAATGGCAAGAATATAACAGGGCTCCTAGACACAGGAGCTGACCGTTCCATTATCTCTAGAAAGGATTGGCCCTCCAACTGGCCCACCAACACTGCAGATAACACGCTGCAGGGCCTGGGGATGGTGTCAGCTCCTCAGGTTAGTGCTTCAACCCTGCTCTGGTGCGATGAGGAGGGTCATCAGGGCCATTTCCAACCATTTGTGTTGCAGTTGCCAGTGTCTCTATGGGGAAGGGACATCCTCACTCAGATGGATGTCACGCTTACGTCAAACTGCTCCCCCCAGGCTAAGGATATACTCAGGAACCAGGGATATACCCCCGGCAAAGGCTTGGACAATGCCCTACAGGGTCGGACATCCCCAATACCAGTAGAGAACAAAAAAGGTAGGCAAGGGCTGGGTTTTTCTTAGGGGCCGCTGAAGAAGCTCTCCTACCCACTTCGATCAAAATCACCTGGAGGTCAAATGATCCGGTTTGGGTACCTCAGTGGCCCCTGCCTAAGGAGAAGCTATTAGCCTTGTCAGAAATAGTCAGTACACAACTTAGATTAGGACACATTAAGCCGTCAACCTCCCCATGGAACACCCCCATTTTTATAATTAAGAAAAGGTCTGGCAAATGGAGGCTGCTCCATGATCTAAGGGCGGTCAACGCGCAGATGCAGTCCCTGGGGGCAGTCCAGAGGGGGCTGCCAGCTCTCTCAGCCATCCCTCAGTCCTGGCCAGTTTATGTTATAGATCTTAGAGACTGTTTCTTCTCAATCCCCCTGCATCCAGAGGACACTCATAGGTTCGCCTTTACTTTACCCACCATTAACCAAGAAAGCCCTGATCTCAGATACGAGTGGATAACGCTGCCCCAAGGTATGGCCAACAGTCCCACTATGTGTCAGATTTACCTTGATTCCCTACTGGCCCCCCTACGGAAATCCTTTCCCAAGATAAGATGTGTGCATTACATGGACGACCTTTTGCTCAGCGGCAGGGACCCAGACATGCTAAATAATATGCTCGGCCAGTTGGTCGAGGCCCTGAGACAAGCTAATCTGCATGTTGCCCCCGACAAGATTCAGGGAGGAGAAATGGTGACCTACTTAGGCGCGAAAATCTCCCCTATGCTAGTCTCTCCACAGAAGGTCACCATTAGGACGGATGGCGTTAGGACCCTAAATGACATGCAAAAGCTATTGGGAGACATTAATTGGATTAGGCCATATTTACATATACCAAATTCAGATCTCAAACCCCTGTTCGCCTTCTAAAGGGAGACCCAGATATAGCCTCCCACAGGAGGCTCACTCCTGAGGCAAGAGCTGCCTTACAGAGAGTGGAAAAAGCCTTAGGTGGGGCTACCTTACACAGAATTGAACCAGGGCGACCCTTTGATGTCTGTTTGCTACAGTCTAGTCTACAGCCCACAGCAGTGATTTGGCAGAAAGGACCATTACTGTGGATACACCCTAAGGTCTCACCTGCAAAAGTCATAGAGCATTACCCGGAGGCAGTCGCTTCATTGGCCCTTGAAGCGCATGATAGAGCTGTCCAACATTTTGGCTCAGGACCACAAGCCATCCGAGTACCCTATACCGCCAGCCAGATCAAGACCCTGGCTGCCTGCATAGATACATGGGCCATTCTGAGATGTGTTTTCCATGGGGATATAAACAATCAATACCCTAAAGACCCTATCTTGTCATTTGTCACTCAGCACCCTATAATTTTTCCAAAGGTTACTGCCTCTGAGCCATTAGTCCCAGCAACTACAATATACACAGATGGCTCCAAGACGGGGATAGGCGCCTATGTGATCCTAGGCAAGCCCCCGGTTACCATACAATTTGAACCTGATCAGCCTCAGGTGGTGGAACTGCAGATCGTTAAAATGATTCTTGAACGGTTCTCAGAAGCCATTAATATTGTCTCCGATTCTAGGTATGTGGTCAATGCTATGCAAGTGCTTGAGACTGCCGGTTTAATTAGATCCACTTCCACAGTGGCTGGGCTGTTCCTGTCTATCCAGACATTGCTTCAGAACAGACACCATAAGGTCTTCACCACCCACATAAGAGCACATACATCCCTGCCAGGGCCTATGGCACAGGGGAATGCGGCTGCTGATACTGCCACTCGCCCGTTATGGATTTTTACCTTACTAACACCAATCGAGCGAGCCCGTGCCTTCCATGATAAGTTTCATGTCAATGCCAGGACACTAGCAAACCATTTCCATGTTTCCAGAGCAGATGCACGAGATATCGTGCGACTATGTGACTCCTGTGCCACATACAAACCTGCCATACCGATGGGAGTAAACCCTCGAGGTTTGATCCCTGGTGATGTTTGGCAGATGGACATCACACATATACAGGAGTTTGGGACTCTTAAATATGTTCATGTTTCCACAGACACCTGTTCTCACGTCATATTCGCAACAGCAGAAACAGGTGAAAAAGTGTCTAATGTGATCAATCATTGCCTGGCAGCTTGGGCCGCATGGGGCAAACCAAAAATATTAAAAACTGATAATGGACCAGCCTATATAGGCAAAGCCTTCAATGAGTTCTGCAAAATGATGGAGGTTCAATTAAAACATGATATCCCATACAATCCCCAAGGTCAAGGAATCATTGAGAGGGCTCATAGAAGCCTCAAAGAAATTTTACAAAAACAAAAAGGGGGAGTAGGCCAAGGCCTGGCCCCAAAGGCACGATTATCCATGGCACTATTCACACACAATTTTTTAAATTTAAATAATGATAATTGCTCCCCAGCCGTGGAGCACTGCAACCCTTCCCCCAACCATAAAGGGTGGGTGAAGTGGAAAGATGTCCTGACAGGACAATGGATGGGCCCGGATCCAGTGGTCAGCTGGAACCGAGGCGCGGTTTGTGTTTTCCCACAGGAATCGGGACGAGAACCACTGTGGGTACCGGAGAGAC
This sequence comes from Cavia porcellus, assembly GCF_034190915.1. Lineage (NCBI taxonomy): Eukaryota > Metazoa > Chordata > Mammalia > Rodentia > Caviidae > Cavia > Cavia porcellus. The sequence goes on from NW_026948004.1 coordinate 26,703, forward strand.
TGACACGGGCGACAAAGCCCTCGACTGAAGATCAGACCTGCCCTACCGGAGATCCATCACAGACCAACCAACAAGATGAATAGAAATAGCGGTAGCCCGAAATGGACAAGAAGATCCTCAGGCATATGCATGGCTCGCTCGCCTAGCCTACGACCGAGTCTAGGGGTGGTGAGCTTCCCACACTCCTCCTCTAAAAAATTATGACATAGCTGGGTAGGAGAGTCAATGACGGGTAAGAGCGTACTCCCCCGGTGCAACTCAACCTAAGCCAGGCCCTACCCCATCCTGCACGTAAGCCGCTGGACTGTTAGATGCTGCCCAGGTCTAAATTTCTCTCCGAGGGGATTTCTTTACGGAGAGGAAATGAGTGCAAGCTTGTGTGCATCCAGGTTCCGTCCAGTTTGTGCCTGGCCCTAGAAAAAGGACGAGGGCCTCAGGGCCTTGGCAGACCATGGGACGGCCGACCAGGGTCTAAGCCAAGGACCTACGGTGGGCCTACGCATAGGGCATAAGCCTCTGCACCCAGTCCAGGAAGGGCTACGATGCGCACATTCATAAAAAATAAAAAAGGGGGAGATGTTGGGAGCCGCAGCCCCGAGCCCGGTCGCCTCACTTGGCGGACGTGAGGCCTGTAGTAAAGAGTAAAGCCTGAGGTAGATTACCCCTCCCATCGAGCACGTTAGTTTCCTGCTTACCGCGTAAGCAACCCGCTCAACAATATAGTCTGCCTGGCAACTGATGATGTTAGCCAATCAGCTTGCCTTGCTTACTTCAACATGATTGGACACTGTATCCGTATATATACTGGTGCCACCCCTGGGGGGGAAGGAGAAGCCCGGAAGTAGAAGCCCAGAAGGAGCCGCGGGGAGCGGACCAGAGGAGGCTTCGGCTGGGAGCGATCCCAGGGCAGGCTGTACGGAGAAGAAAAATAAAAGAAAAGGTTGTCCACTGCCAGACTTTGTCGTGTGTCCTTCCTGCCGGCCGGGAGCGGACATCGACGTTTGGTGGCCCGCACGGGGACTGATCACCCCCGAGACGTGACAGCGGACAACGCTCCAGTACAGAGCTGCGAGACAGGTGAGTTGGGGATAAGCCTGGGCTCTGGGTGGCGCGCACCTACAGGGCTTTTAGACTCCCCTCAGGCTCACGCGTAAGTGGCGGATTCCTTGGGCCTCACTCGGTGAGTAACATATTAAAAAATGGGAAACATGCTAGGTAGTAACATTAAGAGCGAGGGTGGTTGTGGAGAAAGCTCTCAAGAGCTTACAAAAGTACGCAGGGTATTTGAGCAGGCCCAGTCGGGGAGCTCCCGAGAGGGGCCCGTCAAGGGGAACAAAGATGCTAAGGAGAAGGACGGGGCTCTAGCCTCGGAGTCGTCTGACTCCGAGGACGAGGGAAAGTTGAATGGCAAGGAGGCCAAAGAGACCAGCTGTCAGGAGCCTAAGTCGCTCGATAAGGAGTCGCAGGGTTCTTTACCTTGGGGGCTGTTCCCGGAAGCGATCCCTCGCCACGAGGCGGCCGCCCGGGAGCTCCCTTCCTCTTCGCCAGAACAGGAAGTGATGCACGGGCCCCCATTTTCCGCCCAATCATGGCCGCCGTCTTATGCTCCGCCGCCGGCGGGTCGGTATTTTTACAGGCGGCTTTGGCAGGGGGGACGTTTGTCTCATGAGGTACATCCACCACCTGGGATAGATAGTGGCCCCTACGGGATATTTCCTGTACAAGTAGCTATGGGCCAGGGACGCAATGCATGGGAGCCTTTTGAGATAAAGCAGATTAGAGAACTTAAAAATGCAGTTACAACCTTTGGGCCGACTGCGCCTTACACCATTGCCATGCTGGAGAACCTGTCTTCTGGGCCCCTCACCCCCGCGGACTGGATTCAGCTGGCAAAGGCGTGTCTGCCCTCGGGCAGTTACCTGGATTGGCAAGCCTGGTACGCAGAGTTCTCTGCAGAGCAGGCTGAGAGAAACACCAATCGGGGAAACCGGGGGTGGAACAAGGAAATGCTTATGGGAGAAGGTCGGCACGCTGATGATCAGACTCAGTTCCCCGGCGCTGTCTATGAACAAATCAATGCCATAGGGCTCCGCGCCTGGAAGCAGGTGAGTGGCGCCGGAACAGCCTCCTTGTGTCTTTCAAAAGTAATTCAGGGTACCACAGAGCCATTTGTTGACTTTGTGGCCCGAATGCAAGATGCTGCCGATAAGATATTTTCTGATCCGGGAGTGGCTTGACCGCTGGTAAGGCAGCTGATTTTTGAGCAATGTACAAAGGAGTGCAAGGCAGCGATAGCTCCTCATAAGAACAAGGACCTCAACGCCTGGATTAGGATATGCAGAGAGATAGGGGGGCCGCTCTCCAACTCGGGAGTGGCTGCTCTCCTGGCCGCGGCTGTACAGCAGAGGGGACCTCGCGGGTTAGAAGGGGAATGTAAGGCTAAAGGGTGTTTTGCCTGCGGGGAGCCAGGACACATTAAACGTCATTGCCCAAACAATGCAGATGCTAGGCCTCGCCCTAGGAATGAAGAACCATATGTTTGTGGGCGATGCAAGAGGGGATCACACAAAGCTGAGGAGTGTAGGTCGGTCTTTGATGCTCAGGGCAACCGTATTTGTGGACGAGATGCTAGAGGGCCAAAAAACGGCCAGAGGGGGCCCCCTTCACAGGCGGGCCCCCGCCCCAGAGACAGGACAGCTCAGGATGGCAGCCTTCAACAAGGGCCACCCCTGGGTCAGCAGGTGTGGACCTCAGTGTCGCCTCCAGACTTATATTAGTGCCTGATATGGGTGTTCAAGTGGTTGAAACCACCTTTAAGGGACCGTTACCCGAAAATTCCGTGGGTCTGGTGATCGGGAGATCCTCCACGGCCCTTCGGGGTCTCATAGTAGTCCCGGGGGTCATAGACTCAGACTACACAGGACACATTAAAATTATGGTTCAATCTCTTGTGGGTACTATGGTAATCAATAAAGGAGACAAGATAGCGCAGCTCTTGCTGCTCCCCAGTCTCCACAGGAGATTTCCCTCAAAGCAGAAAATTAGAGAAAGTCAAGGTTTCGGTTCCTCAGGGGAAGTCTTCGAGGGACTCCATATAGTACTTGATAAAAGGCCCATGCTCTCACTTAAAGTCAATGGCAAGAATATAACAGGGCTCCTAGACACAGGAGCTGACCGTTCCATTATCTCTAGAAAGGATTGGCCCTCCAACTGGCCCACCAACACTGCAGATAACACGCTGCAGGACCTGGGGATGGTGTCAGCTCCTCAGGTTAGTGCTTCAACCCTGCTCTGGTGCGATGAGGAGGGTCATCAGGGCCATTTCCAACCATTTGTGTTGCAGTTGCCAGTGTCTCTATGGGGAAGGGACATCCTCACTCAGATGGATGTCACGCTTACGTCAAACTGCTCCCCCCAGGCTAAGGATATACTCAGGAACCAGGGATATACCCCCGGCAAAGGCTTGGACAATGCCCTACAGGGTCGGACATCCCCAATACCAGTAGAGAACAAAAAAGGTAGGCAAGGGCTGGGTTTTTCTTAGGGGCCGCTGAAGAAGCTCTCCTACCCACTTCGATCAAAATCACCTGGAGGTCAAATGATCCGGTTTGGGTACCTCAGTGGCCCCTGCCTAAGGAGAAGCTATTAGCCTTGTCAGAAATAGTCAGTACACAACTTAGATTAGGACACATTAAGCCGTCAACCTCCCCATGGAACACCCCCATTTTTATAATTAAGAAAAGGTCTGGCAAATGGAGGCTGCTCCATGATCTAAGGGCGGTCAACGCGCAGATGCAGTCCCTGGGGGCAGTCCAGAGGGGGCTGCCAGCTCTCTCAGCCATCCCTCAGTCCTGGCCAGTTTATGTTATAGATCTTAGAGACTGTTTCTTCTCAATCCCCCTGCATCCAGAGGACACTCATAGGTTCGCCTTTACTTTACCCACCATTAACCAAGAAAGCCCTGATCTCAGATACGAGTGGATAACGCTGCCCCAAGGTATGGCCAACAGTCCCACTATGTGTCAGATTTACCTTGATTCCCTACTGGCCCCCCTACGGAAATCCTTTCCCAAGATAAGATGTGTGCATTACATGGACGACCTTTTGCTCAGCGGCAGGGACCCAGACATGCTAAATAATATGCTCGGCCAGTTGGTCGAGGCCCTGAGACAAGCTAATCTGCATGTTGCCCCCGACAAGATTCAGGGAGGAGAAATGGTGACCTACTTAGGCGCGAAAATCTCCCCTATGCTAGTCTCTCCACAGAAGGTCACCATTAGGACGGATGGCGTTAGGACCCTAAATGACATGCAAAAGCTATTGGGAGACATTAATTGGATTAGGCCATATTTACATATACCAAATTCAGATCTCAAACCCCTGTTCGCCTTCTAAAGGGAGACCCAGATATAGCCTCCCACAGGAGGCTCACTCCTGAGGCAAGAGCTGCCTTACAGAGAGTGGAAAAAGCCTTAGGTGGGGCTACCTTACACAGAATTGAACCAGGGCGACCCTTTGATGTCTGTTTGCTACAGTCTAGTCTACAGCCCACAGCAGTGATTTGGCAGAAAGGACCATTACTGTGGATACACCCTAAGGTCTCACCTGCAAAAGTCATAGAGCATTACCCGGAGGCAGTCGCTTCATTGGCCCTTGAAGCGCATGATAGAGCTGTCCAACATTTTGGCTCAGGACCACAAGCCATCCGAGTACCCTATACCGCCAGCCAGATCAAGACCCTGGCTGCCTGCATAGATACATGGGCCATTCTGAGATGTGTTTTCCATGGGGATATAAACAATCAATACCCTAAAGACCCTATCTTGTCATTTGTCACTCAGCACCCTATAATTTTTCCAAAAGTTACTGCCTCTGAGCCATTAGTCCCAGCAACTACAATATACACAGATGGCTCCAAGACGGGGATAGGCGCCTATGTGATCCTAGGCAAGCCCCCGGTTACCATACAATTTGAACCTGATCAGCCTCAGGTGGTGGAACTGCAGATCGTTAAAATGATTCTTGAACGGTTCTCAGAAGCCATTAATATTGTCTCCGATTCTAGGTATGTGGTCAATGCTATGCAAGTGCTTGAGACTGCCGGTTTAATTAGATCCACTTCCACAGTGGCTGGGCTGTTCCTGTCTATCCAGACATTGCTTCAGAACAGACACCATAAGGTCTTCACCACCCACATAAGAGCACATACATCCCTGCCAGGGCCTATGGCACAGGGGAATGCGGCTGCTGATACTGCCACTCGCCCGTTATGGATTTTTACCTTACTAACACCAATCGAGCGAGCCCGTGCCTTCCATGATAAGTTTCATGTCAATGCCAGGACACTAGCAAACCATTTCCATGTTTCCAGAGCAGATGCACGAGATATCGTGCGACTATGTGACTCCTGTGCCACATACAAACCTGCCATACCGATGGGAGTAAACCCTCGAGGTTTGATCCCTGGTGATGTTTGGCAGATGGACATCACACATATACAGGAGTTTGGGACTCTTAAATATGTTCATGTTTCCACAGACACCTGTTCTCACGTCATATTCGCAACAGCAGAAACAGGTGAAAAAGTGTCTAATGTGATCAATCATTGCCTGGCAGCTTGGGCCGCATGGGGCAAACCAAAAATATTAAAAACTGATAATGGACCAGCCTATATAGGCAAAGCCTTCAATGAGTTCTGCAAAATGATGGAGGTTCAATTAAAACATGATATCCCATACAATCCCCAAGGTCAAGGAATCATTGAGAGGGCTCATAGAAGCCTCAAAGAAATTTTACAAAAACAAAAAGGGGGAGTAGGCCAAGGCCTGGCCCCAAAGGCACGATTATCCATGGCACTATTCACACACAATTTTTTAAATTTAAATAATGATAATTGCTCCCCAGCCGTGGAGCACTGCAACCCTTCCCCCAACCATAAAGGGTGGGTGAAGTGGAAAGATGTCCTGACAGGACAATGGATGGGCCCGGATCCAGTGGTCAGCTGGAACCGAGGCGCGGTTTGTGTTTTCCCACAGGAATCGGGACGAGAACCACTGTGGGTACCGGAGAGACTGACACGGGCGACAAAGCCCTCGACTGAAGATCAGACCTGCCCTACCGGAGATCCATCACAGACCAACCAACAAGATGAATAGAAATAGCGGTAGCCCGAAATGGACAAGAAGATCCTCAGGCATATGCATGGCTCGCTCGCCTAGCCTACGACCGAGTCTAGGGGTGGTGAGCTTCCCACACTCCTCCTCTAAAAAATTATGACATAGCTGGGTAGGAGAGTCAATGACGGGTAAGAGCGTACTCCCCCGGTGCAACTCAACCTAAGCCAGGCCCTACCCCATCCTGCACGTAAGCCGCTGGACTGTTAGATGCTGCCCAGGTCTAAATTTCTCTCCGAGGGGATTTCTTTATGGAGAGGAAATGAGTGCAAGCTTGTGTGCATCCAGGTTCCGTCCAGTTTGTGCCTGGCCCTAGAAAAAGGACGAGGGCCTCAGGGCCTTGGCAGACCATGGGACGGCCGACCAGGGTCTAAGCCAAGGACCTACGGTGGGCCTACGCATAGGGCATAAGCCTCTGCACCCAGTCCAGGAAGGGCTACGATGCGCACATTCATAAAAAATAAAAAAGGGGGAGATGTTGGGAGCCGCAGCCCCGAGCCCGGTCGCCTCACTTGGCGGACGTGAGGCCTGTAGTAAAGAGTAAAGCCTGAGGTAGATTACCCCTCCCATCGAGCACGTTAGTTTCCTGCTTACCGCGTAAGCAACCCGCTCAACAATATAGTCTGCCTGGCAACTGATGATGTTAGCCAATCAGCTTGCCTTGCTTACTTCAACATGATTGGACACTGTATCCGTATATATACTGGTGCCACCCCTGGGGGGGAAGGAGAAGCCCGGAAGTAGAAGCCCAGAAGGAGCCGCGGGGAGCGGACCAGAGGAGGCTTCGGCTGGGAGCGATCCCAGGGCAGGCTGTACGGAGAAGAAAAATAAAAGAAAAGGTTGTCCACTGCCAGACTTTGTCGTGTGTCCTTCCTGCCGGCCGGGAGCGGACATCGACGTTTGGTGGCCCGCACGGGGACTGATCACCCCCGAGACGTGACAGCGGACAACGCTCCAGTACAGAGCTGCGAGACAGGTGAGTTGGGGATAAGCCTGGGCTCTGGGTGGCGCGCACCTACAGGGCTTTTAGACTCCCCTCAGGCTCACGCGTAAGTGGCGGATTCCTTGGGCCTCACTCGGTGAGTAACATATTAAAAAATGGGAAACATGCTAGGTAGTAACATTAAGAGCGAGGGTGGTTGTGGAGAAAGCTCTCAAGAGCTTACAAAAGTACACAGGGTATTTGAGCAGGCCCAGTCGGGGAGCTCCCGAGAGGGGCCCGTCAAGGGGAACAAAGATGCTAAGGAGAAGGACGGGGCTCTAGCCTCGGAGTCGTCTGACTCCGAGGACGAGGGAAAGTTGAATGGCAAGGAGGCCAAAGAGACCAGCTGTCAGGAGCCTAAGTCGCTCGATAAGGAGTCGCAGGGTTCTTTACCTTGGGGGCTGTTCCCGGAAGCGATCCCTCGCCACGAGGCGGCCGCCCGGGAGCTCCCTTCCTCTTCGCCAGAACAGGAAGTGATGCACGGGCCCCCATTTTCCGCCCAATCATGGCCGCCGTCTTATGCTCCGCCGCCGGCGGGTCGGTATTTTTACAGGCGGCTTTGGCAGGGGGGACGTTTGTCTCATGAGGTACATCCACCACCTGGGATAGATAGTGGCCCCTACGGGATATTTCCTGTACAAGTAGCTATGGGCCAGGGACGCAATGCATGGGAGCCTTTTGAGATAAAGCAGATTAGAGAACTTAAAAATGCAGTTACAACCTTTGGGCCGACTGCGCCTTACACCATTGCCATGCTGGAGAACCTGTCTTCTGGGCCCCTCACCCCCGCGGACTGGATTCAGCTGGCAAAGGCGTGTCTGCCCTCGGGCAGTTACCTGGATTGGCAAGCCTGGTACGCAGAGTTCTCTGCAGAGCAGGCTGAGAGAAACACCAATCGGGGAAACCGGGGGTGGAACAAGGAAATGCTTATGGGAGAAGGTCGGCACGCTGATGATCAGACTCAGTTCCCCGGCGCTGTCTATGAACAAATCAATGCCATAGGGCTCCGCGCCTGGAAGCAGGTGAGTGGCGCCGGAACAGCCTCCTTGTGTCTTTCAAAAGTAATTCAGGGTACCACAGAGCCATTTGTTGACTTTGTGGCCCGAATGCAAGATGCTGCCGATAAGATATTTTCTGATCCGGGAGTGGCTTGACCGCTGGTAAGGCAGCTGATTTTTGAGCAATGTACAAAGGAGTGCAAGGCAGCGATAGCTCCTCATAAGAACAAGGACCTCAACGCCTGGATTAGGATATGCAGAGAGATAGGGGGGCCGCTCTCCAACTCGGGAGTGGCTGCTCTCCTGGCCGCGGCTGTACAGCAGAGGGGACCTCGCGGGTTAGAAGGGGAATGTAAGGCTAAAGGGTGTTTTGCCTGCGGGGAGCCAGGACACATTAAACGTCATTGCCCAAACAATGCAGATGCTAGGCCTCGCCCTAGGAATGAAGAACCATATGTTTGTGGGCGATGCAAGAGGGGATCACACAAAGCTGAGGAGTGTAGGTCGGTCTTTGATGCTCAGGGCAACCGTATTTGTGGACGAGATGCTAGAGGGCCAAAAAACGGCCAGAGGGGGCCCCCTTCACAGGCGGGCCCCCGCCCCAGAGACAGGACAGCTCAGGATGGCAGCCTTCAACAAGGGCCACCCCTGGGTCAGCAGGTGTGGACCTCAGTGTCGCCTCCAGACTTATATTAGTGCCTGATATGGGTGTTCAAGTGGTTGAAACCACCTTTAAGGGACCGTTACCCGAAAATTCCGTGGGTCTGGTGATCGGGAGATCCTCCACGGCCCTTCGGGGTCTCATAGTAGTCCCGGGGGTCATAGACTCAGACTACACAGGACACATTAAAATTATGGTTCAATCTCTTGTGGGTACTATGGTAATCAATAAAGGAGACAAGATAGCGCAGCTCTTGCTGCTCCCCAGTCTCCACAGGAGATTTCCCTCAAAGCAGAAAATTAGAGAAAGTCAAGGTTTCGGTTCCTCAGGGGAAGTCTTCGAGGGACTCCATATAGTACTTGATAAAAGGCCCATGCTCTCACTTAAAGTCAATGGCAAGAATATAACAGGGCTCCTAGACACAGGAGCTGACCGTTCCATTATCTCTAGAAAGGATTGGCCCTCCAACTGGCCCACCAACACTGCAGATAACACGCTGCAGGGCCTGGGGATGGTGTCAGCTCCTCAGGTTAGTGCTTCAACCCTGCTCTGGTGCGATGAGGAGGGTCATCAGGGCCATTTCCAACCATTTGTGTTGCAGTTGCCAGTGTCTCTATGGGGAAGGGACATCCTCACTCAGATGGATGTCACGCTTACGTCAAACTGCTCCCCCCAGGCTAAGGATATACTCAGGAACCAGGGATATACCCCCGGCAAAGGCTTGGACAATGCCCTACAGGGTCGGACATCCCCAATACCAGTAGAGAACAAAAAAGGTAGGCAAGGGCTGGGTTTTTCTTAGGGGCCGCTGAAGAAGCTCTCCTACCCACTTCGATCAAAATCACCTGGAGGTCAAATGATCCGGTTTGGGTACCTCAGTGGCCCCTGCCTAAGGAGAAGCTATTAGCCTTGTCAGAAATAGTCAGTACACAACTTAGATTAGGACACATTAAGCCGTCAACCTCCCCATGGAACACCCCCATTTTTATAATTAAGAAAAGGTCTGGCAAATGGAGGCTGCTCCATGATCTAAGGGCGGTCAACGCGCAGATGCAGTCCCTGGGGGCAGTCCAGAGGGGGCTGCCAGCTCTCTCAGCCATCCCTCAGTCCTGGCCAGTTTATGTTATAGATCTTAGAGACTGTTTCTTCTCAATCCCCCTGCATCCAGAGGACACTCATAGGTTCGCCTTTACTTTACCCACCATTAACCAAGAAAGCCCTGATCTCAGATACGAGTGGATAACGCTGCCCCAAGGTATGGCCAACAGTCCCACTATGTGTCAGATTTACCTTGATTCCCTACTGGCCCCCCTACGGAAATCCTTTCCCAAGATAAGATGTGTGCATTACATGGACGACCTTTTGCTCAGCGGCAGGGACCCAGACATGCTAAATAATATGCTCGGCCAGTTGGTCGAGGCCCTGAGACAAGCTAATCTGCATGTTGCCCCCGACAAGATTCAGGGAGGAGAAATGGTGACCTACTTAGGCGCGAAAATCTCCCCTATGCTAGTCTCTCCACAGAAGGTCACCATTAGGACGGATGGCGTTAGGACCCTAAATGACATGCAAAAGCTATTGGGAGACATTAATTGGATTAGGCCATATTTACATATACCAAATTCAGATCTCAAACCCCTGTTCGCCTTCTAAAGGGAGACCCAGATATAGCCTCCCACAGGAGGCTCACTCCTGAGGCAAGAGCTGCCTTACAGAGAGTGGAAAAAGCCTTAGGTGGGGCTACCTTACACAGAATTGAACCAGGGCGACCCTTTGATGTCTGTTTGCTACAGTCTAGTCTACAGCCCACAGCAGTGATTTGGCAGAAAGGACCATTACTGTGGATACACCCTAAGGTCTCACCTGCAAAAGTCATAGAGCATTACCCGGAGGCAGTCGCTTCATTGGCCCTTGAAGCGCATGATAGAGCTGTCCAACATTTTGGCTCAGGACCACAAGCCATCCGAGTACCCTATACCGCCAGCCAGATCAAGACCCTGGCTGCCTGCATAGATACATGGGCCATTCTGAGATGTGTTTTCCATGGGGATATAAACAATCAATACCCTAAAGACCCTATCTTGTCATTTGTCACTCAGCACCCTATAATTTTTCCAAAAGTTACTGCCTCTGAGCCATTAGTCCCAGCAACTACAATATACACAGATGGCTCCAAGACGGGGATAGGCGCCTATGTGATCCTAGGCAAGCCCCCGGTTACCATACAATTTGAACCTGATCAGCCTCAGGTGGTGGAACTGCAGATCGTTAAAATGATTCTTGAACGGTTCTCAGAAGCCATTAATATTGTCTCCGATTCTAGGTATGTGGTCAATGCTATGCAAGTGCTTGAGACTGCCGGTTTAATTAGATCCACTTCCACAGTGGCTGGGCTGTTCCTGTCTATCCAGACATTGCTTCAGAACAGACACCATAAGGTCTTCACCACCCACATAAGAGCACATACATCCCTGCCAGGGCCTATGGCACAGGGGAATGCGGCTGCTGATACTGCCACTCGCCCGTTATGGATTTTTACCTTACTAACACCAATCGAGCGAGCCCGTGCCTTCCATGATAAGTTTCATGTCAATGCCAGGACACTAGCAAACCATTTCCATGTTTCCAGAGCAGATGCACGAGATATCGTGCGACTATGTGACTCCTGTGCCACATACAAACCTGCCATACCGATGGGAGTAAACCCTCGAGGTTTGATCCCTGGTGATGTTTGGCAGATGGACATCACACATATACAGGAGTTTGGGACTCTTAAATATGTTCATGTTTCCACAGACACCTGTTCTCACGTCATATTCGCAACAGCAGAAACAGGTGAAAAAGTGTCTAATGTGATCAATCATTGCCTGGCAGCTTGGGCCGCATGGGGCAAACCAAAAATATTAAAAACTGATAATGGACCAGCCTATATAGGCAAAGCCTTCAATGAGTTCTGCAAAATGATGGAGGTTCAATTAAAACATGATATCCCATACAATCCCCAAGGTCAAGGAATCATTGAGAGGGCTCATAGAAGCCTCAAAGAAATTTTACAAAAACAAAAAGGGGGAGTAGGCCAAGGCCTGGCCCCAAAGGCACGATTATCCATGGCACTATTCACACACAATTTTTTAAATTTAAATAATGATAATTGCTCCCCAGCCGTGGAGCACTGCAACCCTTCCCCCAACCATAAAGGGTGGGTGAAGTGGAAAGATGTCCTGACAGGACAATGGATGGGCCCGGATCCAGTGGTCAGCTGGAACCGAGGCGCGGTTTGTGTTTTCCCACAGGAATCGGGACGAGAACCACTGTGGGTACCGGAGAGACTGACACGGGCGACAAAGCCCTCGACTGAAGATCAGACCTGCCCTACCGGAGATCCATCACAGACCAACCAACAAGATGAATAGAAATAGCGGTAGCCCGAAATGGACAAGAAGATCCTCAGGCATATGCATGGCTCGCTCGCCTAGCCTACGACCGAGTCTAGGGGTGGTGAGCTTCCCACACTCCTCCTCTAAAAAATTATGACATAGCTGGGTAGGAGAGTCAATGACGGGTAAGAGCGTACTCCCCCGGTGCAACTCAACCTAAGCCAGGCCCTACCCCATCCTGCACGTAAGCCGCTGGACTGTTAGATGCTGCCCAGGTCTAAATTTCTCTCCGAGGGGATTTCTTTACGGAGAGGAAATGAGTGCAAGCTTGTGTGCATCCAGGTTCCGTCCAGTTTGTGCCTGGCCCTAGAAAAAGGACGAGGGCCTCAGGGCCTTGGCAGACCATGGGACGGCCGACCAGGGTCTAAGCCAAGGACCTACGGTGGGCCTACGCATAGGGCATAAGCCTCTGCACCCAGTCCAGGAAGGGCTACGATGCGCACATTCATAAAAAATAAAAAAGGGGGAGATGTTGGGAGCCGCAGCCCCGAGCCCGGTCGCCTCACTTGGCGGACGTGAGGCCTGTAGTAAAGAGTAAAGCCTGAGGTAGATTACCCCTCCCATCGAGCACGTTAGTTTCCTGCTTACCGCGTAAGCAACCCGCTCAACAATATAGTCTGCCTGGCAACTGATGATGTTAGCCAATCAGCTTGCCTTGCTTACTTCAACATGATTGGACACTGTATCCGTATATATACTGGTGCCACCCCTGGGGGGGAAGGAGAAGCCCGGAAGTAGAAGCCCAGAAGGAGCCGCGGGGAGCGGACCAGAGGAGGCTTCGGCTGGGAGCGATCCCAGGGCAGGCTGTACGGAGAAGAAAAATAAAAGAAAAGGTTGTCCACTGCCAGACTTTGTCGTGTGTCCTTCCTGCCGGCCGGGAGCGGACATCGACGTTTGGTGGCCCGCACGGGGACTGATCACCCCCGAGACGTGACAGCGGACAACGCTCCAGTACAGAGCTGCGAGACAGGTGAGTTGGGGATAAGCCTGGGCTCTGGGTGGCGCGCACCTACAGGGCTTTTAGACTCCCCTCAGGCTCACGCGTAAGTGGCGGATTCCTTGGGCCTCACTCGGTGAGTAACATATTAAAAAATGGGAAACATGCTAGGTAGTAACATTAAGAGCGAGGGTGGTTGTGGAGAAAGCTCTCAAGAGCTTACAAAAGTACGCAGGGTATTTGAGCAGGCCCAGTCGGGGAGCTCCCGAGAGGGGCCCGTCAAGGGGAACAAAGATGCTAAGGAGAAGGACGGGGCTCTAGCCTCGGAGTCGTCTGACTCCGAGGATGAGGGAAAGTTGAATGGCAAGGAGGCCAAAGAGACCAGCTGTCAGGAGCCTAAGTCGCTCGATAAGGAGTCGCAGGGTTCTTTACCTTGGGGGCTGTTCCCGGAAGCGATCCCTCGCCACGAGGCGGCCGCCCGGGAGCTCCCTTCCTCTTCGCCAGAACAGGAAGTGATGCACGGGCCCCCATTTTCCGCCCAATCATGGCCGCCGTCTTATGCTCCGCCGCCGGCGGGTCGGTATTTTTACAGGCGGCTTTGGCAGGGGGGACGTTTGTCTCATGAGGTACATCCACCACCTGGGATAGATAGTGGCCCCTACGGGATATTTCCTGTACAAGTAGCTATGGGCCAGGGACGCAATGCATGGGAGCCTTTTGAGATAAAGCAGATTAGAGAACTTAAAAATGCAGTTACAACCTTTGGGCCGACTGCGCCTTACACCATTGCCATGCTGGAGAACCTGTCTTCTGGGCCCCTCACCCCCGCGGACTGGATTCAGCTGGCAAAGGCGTGTCTGCCCTCGGGCAGTTACCTGGATTGGCAAGCCTGGTACGCAGAGTTCTCTGCAGAGCAGGCTGAGAGAAACACCAATCGGGGAAACCGGGGGTGGAACAAGGAAATGCTTATGGGAGAAGGTCGGCACGCTGATGATCAGACTCAGTTCCCCGGCGCTGTCTATGAACAAATCAATGCCATAGGGCTCCGCGCCTGGAAGCAGGTGAGTGGCGCCGGAACAGCCTCCTTGTGTCTTTCAAAAGTAATTCAGGGTACCACAGAGCCATTTGTTGACTTTGTGGCCCGAATGCAAGATGCTGCCGATAAGATATTTTCTGATCCGGGAGTGGCTTGACCGCTGGTAAGGCAGCTGATTTTTGAGCAATGTACAAAGGAGTGCAAGGCAGCGATAGCTCCTCATAAGAACAAGGACCTCAACGCCTGGATTAGGATATGCAGAGAGATAGGGGGGCCGCTCTCCAACTCGGGAGTGGCTGCTCTCCTGGCCGCGGCTGTACAGCAGAGGGGACCTCGCGGGTTAGAAGGGGAATGTAAGGCTAAAGGGTGTTTTGCCTGCGGGGAGCCAGGACACATTAAACGTCATTGCCCAAACAATGCAGATGCTAGGCCTCGCCCTAGGAATGAAGAACCATATGTTTGTGGGCGATGCAAGAGGGGATCACACAAAGCTGAGGAGTGTAGGTCGGTCTTTGATGCTCAGGGCAACCGTATTTGTGGACGAGATGCTAGAGGGCCAAAAAACGGCCAGAGGGGGCCCCCTTCACAGGCGGGCCCCCGCCCCAGAGACAGGACAGCTCAGGATGGCAGCCTTCAACAAGGGCCACCCCTGGGTCAGCAGGTGTGGACCTCAGTGTCGCCTCCAGACTTATATTAGTGCCTGATATGGGTGTTCAAGTGGTTGAAACCACCTTTAAGGGACCGTTACCCGAAAATTCCGTGGGTCTGGTGATCGGGAGATCCTCCACGGCCCTTCGGGGTCTCATAGTAGTCCCGGGGGTCATAGACTCAGACTACACAGGACACATTAAAATTATGGTTCAATCTCTTGTGGGTACTATGGTAATCAATAAAGGAGACAAGATAGCGCAGCTCTTGCTGCTCCCCAGTCTCCACAGGAGATTTCCCTCAAAGCAGAAAATTAGAGAAAGTCAAGGTTTCGGTTCCTCAGGGGAAGTCTTCGAGGGACTCCATATAGTACTTGATAAAAGGCCCATGCTCTCACTTAAAGTCAATGGCAAGAATATAACAGGGCTCCTAGACACAGGAGCTGACCGTTCCATTATCTCTAGAAAGGATTGGCCCTCCAACTGGCCCACCAACACTGCAGATAACACGCTGCAGGGCCTGGGGATGGTGTCAGCTCCTCAGGTTAGTGCTTCAACCCTGCTCTGGTGCGATGAGGAGGGTCATCAGGGCCATTTCCAACCATTTGTGTTGCAGTTGCCAGTGTCTCTATGGGGAAGGGACATCCTCACTCAGATGGATGTCACGCTTACGTCAAACTGCTCCCCCCAGGCTAAGGATATACTCAGGAACCAGGGATATACCCCCGGCAAAGGCTTGGACAATGCCCTACAGGGTCGGACATCCCCAATACCAGTAGAGAACAAAAAAGGTAGGCAAGGGCTGGGTTTTTCTTAGGGGCCGCTGAAGAAGCTCTCCTACCCACTTCGATCAAAATCACCTGGAGGTCAAATGATCCGGTTTGGGTACCTCAGTGGCCCCTGCCTAAGGAGAAGCTATTAGCCTTGTCAGAAATAGTCAGTACACAACTTAGATTAGGACACATTAAGCCGTCAACCTCCCCATGGAACACCCCCATTTTTATAATTAAGAAAAGGTCTGGCAAATGGAGGCTGCTCCATGATCTAAGGGCGGTCAACGCGCAGATGCAGTCCCTGGGGGCAGTCCAGAGGGGGCTGCCAGCTCTCTCAGCCATCCCTCAGTCCTGGCCAGTTTATGTTATAGATCTTAGAGACTGTTTCTTCTCAATCCCCCTGCATCCAGAGGACACTCATAGGTTCGCCTTTACTTTACCCACCATTAACCAAGAAAGCCCTGATCTCAGATACGAGTGGATAACGCTGCCCCAAGGTATGGCCAACAGTCCCACTATGTGTCAGATTTACCTTGATTCCCTACTGGCCCCCCTACGGAAATCCTTTCCCAAGATAAGATGTGTGCATTACATGGACGACCTTTTGCTCAGCGGCAGGGACCCAGACATGCTAAATAATATGCTCGGCCAGTTGGTCGAGGCCCTGAGACAAGCTAATCTGCATGTTGCCCCCGACAAGATTCAGGGAGGAGAAATGGTGACCTACTTAGGCGCGAAAATCTCCCCTATGCTAGTCTCTCCACAGAAGGTCACCATTAGGACGGATGGCGTTAGGACCCTAAATGACATGCAAAAGCTATTGGGAGACATTAATTGGATTAGGCCATATTTACATATACCAAATTCAGATCTCAAACCCCTGTTCGCCTTCTAAAGGGAGACCCAGATATAGCCTCCCACAGGAGGCTCACTCCTGAGGCAAGAGCTGCCTTACAGAGAGTGGAAAAAGCCTTAGGTGGGGCTACCTTACACAGAATTGAACCAGGGCGACCCTTTGATGTCTGTTTGCTACAGTCTAGTCTACAGCCCACAGCAGTGATTTGGCAGAAAGGACCATTACTGTGGATACACCCTAAGGTCTCACCTGCAAAAGTCATAGAGCATTACCCGGAGGCAGTCGCTTCATTGGCCCTTGAAGCGCATGATAGAGCTGTCCAACATTTTGGCTCAGGACCACAAGCCATCCGAGTACCCTATACCGCCAGCCAGATCAAGACCCTGGCTGCCTGCATAGATACATGGGCCATTCTGAGATGTGTTTTCCATGGGGATATAAACAATCAATACCCTAAAGACCCTATCTTGTCATTTGTCACTCAGCACCCTATAATTTTTCCAAAGGTTACTGCCTCTGAGCCATTAGTCCCAGCAACTACAATATACACAGATGGCTCCAAGACGGGGATAGGCGCCTATGTGATCCTAGGCAAGCCCCCGGTTACCATACAATTTGAACCTGATCAGCCTCAGGTGGTGGAACTGCAGATCGTTAAAATGATTCTTGAACGGTTCTCAGAAGCCATTAATATTGTCTCCGATTCTAGGTATGTGGTCAATGCTATGCAAGTGCTTGAGACTGCCGGTTTAATTAGATCCACTTCCACAGTGGCTGGGCTGTTCCTGTCTATCCAGACATTGCTTCAGAACAGACACCATAAGGTCTTCACCACCCACATAAGAGCACATACATCCCTGCCAGGGCCTATGGCACAGGGGAATGCGGCTGCTGATACTGCCACTCGCCCGTTATGGATTTTTACCTTACTAACACCAATCGAGCGAGCCCGTGCCTTCCATGATAAGTTTCATGTCAATGCCAGGACACTAGCAAACCATTTCCATGTTTCCAGAGCAGATGCACGAGATATCGTGCGACTATGTGACTCCTGTGCCACATACAAACCTGCCATACCGATGGGAGTAAACCCTCGAGGTTTGATCCCTGGTGATGTTTGGCAGATGGACATCACACATATACAGGAGTTTGGGACTCTTAAATATGTTCATGTTTCCACAGACACCTGTTCTCACGTCATATTCGCAACAGCAGAAACAGGTGAAAAAGTGTCTAATGTGATCAATCATTGCCTGGCAGCTTGGGCCGCATGGGGCAAACCAAAAATATTAAAAACTGATAATGGACCAGCCTATATAGGCAAAGCCTTCAATGAGTTCTGCAAAATGATGGAGGTTCAATTAAAACATGATATCCCATACAATCCCCAAGGTCAAGGAATCATTGAGAGGGCTCATAGAAGCCTCAAAGAAATTTTACAAAAACAAAAAGGGGGAGTAGGCCAAGGCCTGGCCCCAAAGGCACGATTATCCATGGCACTATTCACACACAATTTTTTAAATTTAAATAATGATAATTGCTCCCCAGCCGTGGAGCACTGCAACCCTTCCCCCAACCATAAAGGGTGGGTGAAGTGGAAAGATGTCCTGACAGGACAATGGATGGGCCCGGATCCAGTGGTCAGCTGGAACCGAGGCGCGGTTTGTGTTTTCCCACAGGAATCGGGACGAGAACCACTGTGGGTACCGGAGAGACTGACACGGGCGACAAAGCCCTCGACTGAAGATCAGACCTGCCCTACCGGAGATCCATCACAGACCAACCAACAAGATGAATAGAAATAGCGGTAGCCCGAAATGGACAAGAAGATCCTCAGGCATATGCATGGCTCGCTCGCCTAGCCTACGACCGAGTCTAGGGGTGGTGAGCTTCCCACACTCCTCCTCTAAAAAATTATGACATAGCTGGGTAGGAGAGTCAATGACGGGTAAGAGCGTACTCCCCCGGTGCAACTCAACCTAAGCCAGGCCCTACCCCATCCTGCACGTAAGCCGCTGGACTGTTAGATGCTGCCCAGGTCTAAATTTCTCTCCGAGGGGATTTCTTTACGGAGAGGAAATGAGTGCAAGCTTGTGTGCATCCAGGTTCCGTCCAGTTTGTGCCTGGCCCTAGAAAAAGGACGAGGGCCTCAGGGCCTTGGCAGACCATGGGACGGCCGACCAGGGTCTAAGCCAAGGACCTACGGTGGGCCTACGCATAGGGCATAAGCCTCTGCACCCAGTCCAGGAAGGGCTACGATGCGCACATTCATAAAAAATAAAAAAGGGGGAGATGTTGGGAGCCGCAGCCCCGAGCCCGGTCGCCTCACTTGGCGGACGTGAGGCCTGTAGTAAAGAGTAAAGCCTGAGGTAGATTACCCCTCCCATCGAGCACGTTAGTTTCCTGCTTACCGCGTAAGCAACCCGCTCAACAATATAGTCTGCCTGGCAACTGATGATGTTAGCCAATCAGCTTGCCTTGCTTACTTCAACATGATTGGACACTGTATCCGTATATATACTGGTGCCACCCCTGGGGGGGAAGGAGAAGCCCGGAAGTAGAAGCCCAGAAGGAGCCGCGGGGAGCGGACCAGAGGAGGCTTCGGCTGGGAGCGATCCCAGGGCAGGCTGTACGGAGAAGAAAAATAAAAGAAAAGGTTGTCCACTGCCAGACTTTGTCGTGTGTCCTTCCTGCCGGCCGGGAGCGGACATCGACGTTTGGTGGCCCGCACGGGGACTGATCACCCCCGAGACGTGACAGCGGACAACGCTCCAGTACAGAGCTGCGAGACAGGTGAGTTGGGGATAAGCCTGGGCTCTGGGTGGCGCGCACCTACAGGGCTTTTAGACTCCCCTCAGGCTCACGCGTAAGTGGCGGATTCCTTGGGCCTCACTCGGTGAGTAACATATTAAAAAATGGGAAACATGCTAGGTAGTAACATTAAGAGCGAGGGTGGTTGTGGAGAAAGCTCTCAAGAGCTTACAAAAGTACGCAGGGTATTTGAGCAGGCCCAGTCGGGGAGCTCCCGAGAGGGGCCCGTCAAGGGGAACAAAGATGCTAAGGAGAAGGACGGGGCTCTAGCCTCGGAGTCGTCTGACTCCGAGGACGAGGGAAAGTTGAATGGCAAGGAGGCCAAAGAGACCAGCTGTCAGGAGCCTAAGTCGCTCGATAAGGAGTCGCAGGGTTCTTTACCTTGGGGGCTGTTCCCGGAAGCGATCCCTCGCCACGAGGCGGCCGCCCGGGAGCTCCCTTCCTCTTCGCCAGAACAGGAAGTGATGCACGGGCCCCCATTTTCCGCCCAATCATGGCCGCCGTCTTATGCTCCGCCGCCGGCGGGTCGGTATTTTTACAGGCGGCTTTGGCAGGGGGGACGTTTGTCTCATGAGGTACATCCACCACCTGGGATAGATAGTGGCCCCTACGGGATATTTCCTGTACAAGTAGCTATGGGCCAGGGACGCAATGCATGGGAGCCTTTTGAGATAAAGCAGATTAGAGAACTTAAAAATGCAGTTACAACCTTTGGGCCGACTGCGCCTTACACCATTGCCATGCTGGAGAACCTGTCTTCTGGGCCCCTCACCCCCGCGGACTGGATTCAGCTGGCAAAGGCGTGTCTGCCCTCGGGCAGTTACCTGGATTGGCAAGCCTGGTACGCAGAGTTCTCTGCAGAGCAGGCTGAGAGAAACACCAATCGGGGAAACCGGGGGTGGAACAAGGAAATGCTTATGGGAGAAGGTCGGCACGCTGATGATCAGACTCAGTTCCCCGGCGCTGTCTATGAACAAATCAATGCCATAGGGCTCCGCGCCTGGAAGCAGGTGAGTGGCGCCGGAACAGCCTCCTTGTGTCTTTCAAAAGTAATTCAGGGTACCACAGAGCCATTTGTTGACTTTGTGGCCCGAATGCAAGATGCTGCCGATAAGATATTTTCTGATCCGGGAGTGGCTTGACCGCTGGTAAGGCAGCTGATTTTTGAGCAATGTACAAAGGAGTGCAAGGCAGCGATAGCTCCTCATAAGAACAAGGACCTCAACGCCTGGATTAGGATATGCAGAGAGATAGGGGGGCCGCTCTCCAACTCGGGAGTGGCTGCTCTCCTGGCCGCGGCTGTACAGCAGAGGGGACCTCGCGGGTTAGAAGGGGAATGTAAGGCTAAAGGGTGTTTTGCCTGCGGGGAGCCAGGACACATTAAACGTCATTGCCCAAACAATGCAGATGCTAGGCCTCGCCCTAGGAATGAAGAACCATATGTTTGTGGGCGATGCAAGAGGGGATCACACAAAGCTGAGGAGTGTAGGTCGGTCTTTGATGCTCAGGGCAACCGTATTTGTGGACGAGATGCTAGAGGGCCAAAAAACGGCCAGAGGGGGCCCCCTTCACAGGCGGGCCCCCGCCCCAGAGACAGGACAGCTCAGGATGGCAGCCTTCAACAAGGGCCACCCCTGGGTCAGCAGGTGTGGACCTCAGTGTCGCCTCCAGACTTATATTAGTGCCTGATATGGGTGTTCAAGTGGTTGAAACCACCTTTAAGGGACCGTTACCCGAAAATTCCGTGGGTCTGGTGATCGGGAGATCCTCCACGGCCCTTCGGGGTCTCATAGTAGTCCCGGGGGTCATAGACTCAGACTACACAGGACACATTAAAATTATGGTTCAATCTCTTGTGGGTACTATGGTAATCAATAAAGGAGACAAGATAGCGCAGCTCTTGCTGCTCCCCAGTCTCCACAGGAGATTTCCCTCAAAGCAGAAAATTAGAGAAAGTCAAGGTTTCGGTTCCTCAGGGGAAGTCTTCGAGGGACTCCATATAGTACTTGATAAAAGGCCCATGCTCTCACTTAAAGTCAATGGCAAGAATATAACAGGGCTCCTAGACACAGGAGCTGACCGTTCCATTATCTCTAGAAAGGATTGGCCCTCCAACTGGCCCACCAACACTGCAGATAACACGCTGCAGGGCCTGGGGATGGTGTCAGCTCCTCAGGTTAGTGCTTCAACCCTGCTCTGGTGCGATGAGGAGGGTCATCAGGGCCATTTCCAACCATTTGTGTTGCAGTTGCCAGTGTCTCTATGGGGAAGGGACATCCTCACTCAGATGGATGTCACGCTTACGTCAAACTGCTCCCCCCAGGCTAAGGATATACTCAGGAACCAGGGATATACCCCCGGCAAAGGCTTGGACAATGCCCTACAGGGTCGGACATCCCCAATACCAGTAGAGAACAAAAAAGGTAGGCAAGGGCTGGGTTTTTCTTAGGGGCCGCTGAAGAAGCTCTCCTACCCACTTCGATCAAAATCACCTGGAGGTCAAATGATCCGGTTTGGGTACCTCAGTGGCCCCTGCCTAAGGAGAAGCTATTAGCCTTGTCAGAAATAGTCAGTACACAACTTAGATTAGGACACATTAAGCCGTCAACCTCCCCATGGAACACCCCCATTTTTATAATTAAGAAAAGGTCTGGCAAATGGAGGCTGCTCCATGATCTAAGGGCGGTCAACGCGCAGATGCAGTCCCTGGGGGCAGTCCAGAGGGGGCTGCCAGCTCTCTCAGCCATCCCTCAGTCCTGGCCAGTTTATGTTATAGATCTTAGAGACTGTTTCTTCTCAATCCCCCTGCATCCAGAGGACACTCATAGGTTCGCCTTTACTTTACCCACCATTAACCAAGAAAGCCCTGATCTCAGATACGAGTGGATAACGCTGCCCCAAGGTATGGCCAACAGTCCCACTATGTGTCAGATTTACCTTGATTCCCTACTGGCCCCCCTACGGAAATCCTTTCCCAAGATAAGATGTGTGCATTACATGGACGACCTTTTGCTCAGCGGCAGGGACCCAGACATGCTAAATAATATGCTCGGCCAGTTGGTCGAGGCCCTGAGACAAGCTAATCTGCATGTTGCCCCCGACAAGATTCAGGGAGGAGAAATGGTGACCTACTTAGGCGCGAAAATCTCCCCTATGCTAGTCTCTCCACAGAAGGTCACCATTAGGACGGATGGCGTTAGGACCCTAAATGACATGCAAAAGCTATTGGGAGACATTAATTGGATTAGGCCATATTTACATATACCAAATTCAGATCTCAAACCCCTGTTCGCCTTCTAAAGGGAGACCCAGATATAGCCTCCCACAGGAGGCTCACTCCTGAGGCAAGAGCTGCCTTACAGAGAGTGGAAAAAGCCTTAGGTGGGGCTACCTTACACAGAATTGAACCAGGGCGACCCTTTGATGTCTGTTTGCTACAGTCTAGTCTACAGCCCACAGCAGTGATTTGGCAGAAAGGACCATTACTGTGGATACACCCTAAGGTCTCACCTGCAAAAGTCATAGAGCATTACCCGGAGGCAGTCGCTTCATTGGCCCTTGAAGCGCATGATAGAGCTGTCCAACATTTTGGCTCAGGACCACAAGCCATCCGAGTACCCTATACCGCCAGCCAGATCAAGACCCTGGCTGCCTGCATAGATACATGGGCCATTCTGAGATGTGTTTTCCATGGGGATATAAACAATCAATACCCTAAAGACCCTATCTTGTCATTTGTCACTCAGCACCCTATAATTTTTCCAAAGGTTACTGCCTCTGAGCCATTAGTCCCAGCAACTACAATATACACAGATGGCTCCAAGACGGGGATAGGCGCCTATGTGATCCTAGGCAAGCCCCCGGTTACCATACAATTTGAACCTGATCAGCCTCAGGTGGTGGAACTGCAGATCGTTAAAATGATTCTTGAACGGTTCTCAGAAGCCATTAATATTGTCTCCGATTCTAGGTATGTGGTCAATGCTATGCAAGTGCTTGAGACTGCCGGTTTAATTAGATCCACTTCCACAGTGGCTGGGCTGTTCCTGTCTATCCAGACATTGCTTCAGAACAGACACCATAAGGTCTTCACCACCCACATAAGAGCACATACATCCCTGCCAGGGCCTATGGCACAGGGGAATGCGGCTGCTGATACTGCCACTCGCCCGTTATGGATTTTTACCTTACTAACACCAATCGAGCGAGCCCGTGCCTTCCATGATAAGTTTCATGTCAATGCCAGGACACTAGCAAACCATTTCCATGTTTCCAGAGCAGATGCACGAGATATCGTGCGACTATGTGACTCCTGTGCCACATACAAACCTGCCATACCGATGGGAGTAAACCCTCGAGGTTTGATCCCTGGTGATGTTTGGCAGATGGACATCACACATATACAGGAGTTTGGGACTCTTAAATATGTTCATGTTTCCACAGACACCTGTTCTCACGTCATATTCGCAACAGCAGAAACAGGTGAAAAAGTGTCTAATGTGATCAATCATTGCCTGGCAGCTTGGGCCGCATGGGGCAAACCAAAAATATTAAAAACTGATAATGGACCAGCCTATATAGGCAAAGCCTTCAATGAGTTCTGCAAAATGATGGAGGTTCAATTAAAACATGATATCCCATACAATCCCCAAGGTCAAGGAATCATTGAGAGGGCTCATAGAAGCCTCAAAGAAATTTTACAAAAACAAAAAGGGGGAGTAGGCCAAGGCCTGGCCCCAAAGGCACGATTATCCATGGCACTATTCACACACAATTTTTTAAATTTAAATAATGATAATTGCTCCCCAGCCGTGGAGCACTGCAACCCTTCCCCCAACCATAAAGGGTGGGTGAAGTGGAAAGATGTCCTGACAGGACAATGGATGGGCCCGGATCCAGTGGTCAGCTGGAACCGAGGCGCGGTTTGTGTTTTCCCACAGGAATCGGGACGAGAACCACTGTGGGTACCGGAGAGACTGACACGGGCGACAAAGCCCTCGACTGAAGATCAGACCTGCCCTACCGGAGATCCATCACAGACCAACCAACAAGATGAATAGAAATAGCGGTAGCCCGAAATGGACAAGAAGATCCTCAGGCATATGCATGGCTCGCTCGCCTAGCCTACGACCGAGTCTAGGGGTGGTGAGCTTCCCACAC
The DNA here is from genome assembly GCF_034190915.1 of Cavia porcellus. Classification (NCBI taxonomy): domain Eukaryota; kingdom Metazoa; phylum Chordata; class Mammalia; order Rodentia; family Caviidae; genus Cavia; species Cavia porcellus. The sequence continues at coordinate 51,174 of NW_026948004.1, forward strand.
TCCTCCTCTAAAAAATTATGACATAGCTGGGTAGGAGAGTCAATGACGGGTAAGAGCGTACTCCCCCGGTGCAACTCAACCTAAGCCAGGCCCTACCCCATCCTGCACGTAAGCCGCTGGACTGTTAGATGCTGCCCAGGTCTAAATTTCTCTCCGAGGGGATTTCTTTACGGAGAGGAAATGAGTGCAAGCTTGTGTGCATCCAGGTTCCGTCCAGTTTGTGCCTGGCCCTAGAAAAAGGACGAGGGCCTCAGGGCCTTGGCAGACCATGGGACGGCCGACCAGGGTCTAAGCCAAGGACCTACGGTGGGCCTACGCATAGGGCATAAGCCTCTGCACCCAGTCCAGGAAGGGCTACGATGCGCACATTCATAAAAAATAAAAAAGGGGGAGATGTTGGGAGCCGCAGCCCCGAGCCCGGTCGCCTCACTTGGCGGACGTGAGGCCTGTAGTAAAGAGTAAAGCCTGAGGTAGATTACCCCTCCCATCGAGCACGTTAGTTTCCTGCTTACCGCGTAAGCAACCCGCTCAACAATATAGTCTGCCTGGCAACTGATGATGTTAGCCAATCAGCTTGCCTTGCTTACTTCAACATGATTGGACACTGTATCCGTATATATACTGGTGCCACCCCTGGGGGGGAAGGAGAAGCCCGGAAGTAGAAGCCCAGAAGGAGCCGCGGGGAGCGGACCAGAGGAGGCTTCGGCTGGGAGCGATCCCAGGGCAGGCTGTACGGAGAAGAAAAATAAAAGAAAAGGTTGTCCACTGCCAGACTTTGTCGTGTGTCCTTCCTGCCGGCCGGGAGCGGACATCGACGTTTGGTGGCCCGCACGGGGACTGATCACCCCCGAGACGTGACAGCGGACAACGCTCCAGTACAGAGCTGCGAGACAGGTGAGTTGGGGATAAGCCTGGGCTCTGGGTGGCGCGCACCTACAGGGCTTTTAGACTCCCCTCAGGCTCACGCGTAAGTGGCGGATTCCTTGGGCCTCACTCGGTGAGTAACATATTAAAAAATGGGAAACATGCTAGGTAGTAACATTAAGAGCGAGGGTGGTTGTGGAGAAAGCTCTCAAGAGCTTACAAAAGTACGCAGGGTATTTGAGCAGGCCCAGTCGGGGAGCTCCCGAGAGGGGCCCGTCAAGGGGAACAAAGATGCTAAGGAGAAGGACGGGGCTCTAGCCTCGGAGTCGTCTGACTCCGAGGACGAGGGAAAGTTGAATGGCAAGGAGGCCAAAGAGACCAGCTGTCAGGAGCCTAAGTCGCTCGATAAGGAGTCGCAGGGTTCTTTACCTTGGGGGCTGTTCCCGGAAGCGATCCCTCGCCACGAGGCGGCCGCCCGGGAGCTCCCTTCCTCTTCGCCAGAACAGGAAGTGATGCACGGGCCCCCATTTTCCGCCCAATCATGGCCGCCGTCTTATGCTCCGCCGCCGGCGGGTCGGTATTTTTACAGGCGGCTTTGGCAGGGGGGACGTTTGTCTCATGAGGTACATCCACCACCTGGGATAGATAGTGGCCCCTACGGGATATTTCCTGTACAAGTAGCTATGGGCCAGGGACGCAATGCATGGGAGCCTTTTGAGATAAAGCAGATTAGAGAACTTAAAAATGCAGTTACAACCTTTGGGCCGACTGCGCCTTACACCATTGCCATGCTGGAGAACCTGTCTTCTGGGCCCCTCACCCCCGCGGACTGGATTCAGCTGGCAAAGGCGTGTCTGCCCTCGGGCAGTTACCTGGATTGGCAAGCCTGGTACGCAGAGTTCTCTGCAGAGCAGGCTGAGAGAAACACCAATCGGGGAAACCGGGGGTGGAACAAGGAAATGCTTATGGGAGAAGGTCGGCACGCTGATGATCAGACTCAGTTCCCCGGCGCTGTCTATGAACAAATCAATGCCATAGGGCTCCGCGCCTGGAAGCAGGTGAGTGGCGCCGGAACAGCCTCCTTGTGTCTTTCAAAAGTAATTCAGGGTACCACAGAGCCATTTGTTGACTTTGTGGCCCGAATGCAAGATGCTGCCGATAAGATATTTTCTGATCCGGGAGTGGCTTGACCGCTGGTAAGGCAGCTGATTTTTGAGCAATGTACAAAGGAGTGCAAGGCAGCGATAGCTCCTCATAAGAACAAGGACCTCAACGCCTGGATTAGGATATGCAGAGAGATAGGGGGGCCGCTCTCCAACTCGGGAGTGGCTGCTCTCCTGGCCGCGGCTGTACAGCAGAGGGGACCTCGCGGGTTAGAAGGGGAATGTAAGGCTAAAGGGTGTTTTGCCTGCGGGGAGCCAGGACACATTAAACGTCATTGCCCAAACAATGCAGATGCTAGGCCTCGCCCTAGGAATGAAGAACCATATGTTTGTGGGCGATGCAAGAGGGGATCACACAAAGCTGAGGAGTGTAGGTCGGTCTTTGATGCTCAGGGCAACCGTATTTGTGGACGAGATGCTAGAGGGCCAAAAAACGGCCAGAGGGGGCCCCCTTCACAGGCGGGCCCCCGCCCCAGAGACAGGACAGCTCAGGATGGCAGCCTTCAACAAGGGCCACCCCTGGGTCAGCAGGTGTGGACCTCAGTGTCGCCTCCAGACTTATATTAGTGCCTGATATGGGTGTTCAAGTGGTTGAAACCACCTTTAAGGGACCGTTACCCGAAAATTCCGTGGGTCTGGTGATCGGGAGATCCTCCACGGCCCTTCGGGGTCTCATAGTAGTCCCGGGGGTCATAGACTCAGACTACACAGGACACATTAAAATTATGGTTCAATCTCTTGTGGGTACTATGGTAATCAATAAAGGAGACAAGATAGCGCAGCTCTTGCTGCTCCCCAGTCTCCACAGGAGATTTCCCTCAAAGCAGAAAATTAGAGAAAGTCAAGGTTTCGGTTCCTCAGGGGAAGTCTTCGAGGGACTCCATATAGTACTTGATAAAAGGCCCATGCTCTCACTTAAAGTCAATGGCAAGAATATAACAGGGCTCCTAGACACAGGAGCTGACCGTTCCATTATCTCTAGAAAGGATTGGCCCTCCAACTGGCCCACCAACACTGCAGATAACACGCTGCAGGGCCTGGGGATGGTGTCAGCTCCTCAGGTTAGTGCTTCAACCCTGCTCTGGTGCGATGAGGAGGGTCATCAGGGCCATTTCCAACCATTTGTGTTGCAGTTGCCAGTGTCTCTATGGGGAAGGGACATCCTCACTCAGATGGATGTCACGCTTACGTCAAACTGCTCCCCCCAGGCTAAGGATATACTCAGGAACCAGGGATATACCCCCGGCAAAGGCTTGGACAATGCCCTACAGGGTCGGACATCCCCAATACCAGTAGAGAACAAAAAAGGTAGGCAAGGGCTGGGTTTTTCTTAGGGGCCGCTGAAGAAGCTCTCCTACCCACTTCGATCAAAATCACCTGGAGGTCAAATGATCCGGTTTGGGTACCTCAGTGGCCCCTGCCTAAGGAGAAGCTATTAGCCTTGTCAGAAATAGTCAGTACACAACTTAGATTAGGACACATTAAGCCGTCAACCTCCCCATGGAACACCCCCATTTTTATAATTAAGAAAAGGTCTGGCAAATGGAGGCTGCTCCATGATCTAAGGGCGGTCAACGCGCAGATGCAGTCCCTGGGGGCAGTCCAGAGGGGGCTGCCAGCTCTCTCAGCCATCCCTCAGTCCTGGCCAGTTTATGTTATAGATCTTAGAGACTGTTTCTTCTCAATCCCCCTGCATCCAGAGGACACTCATAGGTTCGCCTTTACTTTACCCACCATTAACCAAGAAAGCCCTGATCTCAGATACGAGTGGATAACGCTGCCCCAAGGTATGGCCAACAGTCCCACTATGTGTCAGATTTACCTTGATTCCCTACTGGCCCCCCTACGGAAATCCTTTCCCAAGATAAGATGTGTGCATTACATGGACGACCTTTTGCTCAGCGGCAGGGACCCAGACATGCTAAATAATATGCTCGGCCAGTTGGTCGAGGCCCTGAGACAAGCTAATCTGCATGTTGCCCCCGACAAGATTCAGGGAGGAGAAATGGTGACCTACTTAGGCGCGAAAATCTCCCCTATGCTAGTCTCTCCACAGAAGGTCACCATTAGGACGGATGGCGTTAGGACCCTAAATGACATGCAAAAGCTATTGGGAGACATTAATTGGATTAGGCCATATTTACATATACCAAATTCAGATCTCAAACCCCTGTTCGCCTTCTAAAGGGAGACCCAGATATAGCCTCCCACAGGAGGCTCACTCCTGAGGCAAGAGCTGCCTTACAGAGAGTGGAAAAAGCCTTAGGTGGGGCTACCTTACACAGAATTGAACCAGGGCGACCCTTTGATGTCTGTTTGCTACAGTCTAGTCTACAGCCCACAGCAGTGATTTGGCAGAAAGGACCATTACTGTGGATACACCCTAAGGTCTCACCTGCAAAAGTCATAGAGCATTACCCGGAGGCAGTCGCTTCATTGGCCCTTGAAGCGCATGATAGAGCTGTCCAACATTTTGGCTCAGGACCACAAGCCATCCGAGTACCCTATACCGCCAGCCAGATCAAGACCCTGGCTGCCTGCATAGATACATGGGCCATTCTGAGATGTGTTTTCCATGGGGATATAAACAATCAATACCCTAAAGACCCTATCTTGTCATTTGTCACTCAGCACCCTATAATTTTTCCAAAGGTTACTGCCTCTGAGCCATTAGTCCCAGCAACTACAATATACACAGATGGCTCCAAGACGGGGATAGGCGCCTATGTGATCCTAGGCAAGCCCCCGGTTACCATACAATTTGAAACCTGATCAGCCTCAGGTGGTGGAACTGCAGATC
>NW_026948005.1:0-56000 GCF_034190915.1 Cavia porcellus
GCTCACCACCCCGCGATGTTTTTCTGAAACCTATCCTACATTGCCACTGCATGTTCCCTGACCTCGCCATGCTGACCACCCCGCGGTGCTTTTCTCCATCCTACATTGCCACTCACTGCCTATCCTAATTCAGACCCTCCGATTCACACTACCCCGTGATGTTTTTCTCACTCCTACTAGTGAATGTAATGTAACACACACCCATACAATGCGCACCACCCCGCGATGTTTTTCAGAAACCTATCCTACATTGCCACTGCATGTTCCCTGACCTCCCCATGCTGACCACCCCGCGGTGCTTTTCTCCATCCTACATTGCCACTCACTGCCTATCCTAATTCCGACCCTCCGATTCACACCACCCCGTGATGTTTTTCTCACTCCTACTAGTGAATGTAATGTAACACACACCCATACAATGCGCACCACCCCGCGATGTTTTTCAGAAACCTATCCTACATTGCCACTGCATGTTCCCTGACCTCCCCATGTTGACCACCCCGCGGTGCTTTTCTCCATCCTACATTGCCACTCACTGCCTATCCTAGTTCAGACCCTCCGATTCAAACCACCCCGTGATGTTTTTCTCACTCCTACTAGTGAACGTAATGTAACACACACCCATACAATGCCCACCACCCCGTGATGTTTTTCTCACTCCTACTAGTGAATGTAATGTAACACACACCCATACAATGCGCACCACCCCGCGATGTTTTTCAGAAACCTATCCTACATTGCCACTGCATGTTCGCTCACCTCCCCATGCTGACCACCCCGCGGTGCTTTTCTCCATCCTACATTGCCACTCACTGCGTATCCTAATTCAGACCCTCCGATTCACACCACCCCATGATGTTTTTCTCACTCCTACTAGTGAATGTAATGTAACACACACCCATAAAATGCGCACCACCCTGTGATGTTTTTCAGAAAACTATCCTACATTGCCACTGCATGTTTCCTGACCTCCCCATGCTGACCACCCAGCGGTGCTTTTCTCCATCCTACATTGCCACTCACTGCCTATCCTAATTCAGACCTTCCGATTCACACCACCCCGTGATGTTTTTCTCACTCCTACTAGTGAATGTAATGTAACACACACCCATACAATGCGCACCACTCCGTGATGTTTTTCTCACTCCTACTAGTTAATGTAATGTAACACACACCCATACAATGCGCACCACCCCGTGATGTTTTTCTCACTCCTACTAGTGAATGTAATGTAACACACACCCATACAATGCGCACCACCCCTCGATGTTTTTCATAAACCTATCCAAAATTGCCACTGCATGTTCCCTGACCTCCCCATGCTGACCACCCCGCGGTGCTTTTCTCCATCCTACATTGCCACTCACTGCCTATCCTAATTCAGACCCTCCGATTCACACCACCCCGTGATGTTTTTCTCACTCCTACTAGTGAATGTAATGTAACACACACCCATACAATGCGCACCACCCCTCGATGTTTTTCATAAACCTATCCAAAATTGCCACTGCATGTTCCCTGACCTCCCCATGCTGACCACCCCGCGGTGCTTTTCTCCATCCCACATTGCCACACACTGCCTATCCTAATTCAGACCCTCCGATTCACACCACCCCGTGATATTTTTCTCACTACTAGGAGTGAATGTAATGTAACACACACCCATACAATGCGCACCACCCCGTGATGTTTTTCTCACTCCTACTAGTGAATGTAATGTAACACACACCAATACAATGCGCACCACCTCGCGATGTTTTTCAGAGACCTATCCTACATTGCCATTGCATGTTCCCTGACCTCCCCATGCTGACCACCCCACGGTGCTTTTCTCCATCCTACATTGCCACTCACTGCCTATCCTAATTCAGACACTCCGATTCACACCACCCCTTGATGTTTTTCTCACTCCTACTAGTGAATGTAATGTAACACTCACCCATACAATGCGCACCACCCCGTGATGTTTTTCAGAAACCTATCCTACATTGCCACTGCATGTTCCCTGACCTCCCCATGCTGACGACCCCGCGGTGCTTTTCTCCATCCTACATTGCCACTCACTGCCTATCCTAATTCAGACCCTCCGATTCACACCACCCCGTGATGTTTTTCTCACTCCTACTAGTGTATGTAATGTAACACACACCCATACAATGCGCACCACCCCGTGATGTTTTTCTCACTCCTACTAGTGAATGTAATGTAACACACACCCATACAATGCGCAACACCCCGGGTTGTTTTTCAGAAACCTATCCTACATTGCTACTGCATGTTCCCTGACCTCCCCATGCTGACCACCCCGCGGTGCTTTTCTCCATCCTACATTGCCACTCACTGCCTATCCTAATTCAGACCCTCCGATTCACACCACCCCGTGATGTTTTTCTCACTCCTACTAGTGAATGTAATGTAACACACACCCATACAATGCGCACCACCCCGCGATGTTTTTCGGAAACCTATCCTACATTGCCACTGCATGTTCCCTGACCTCCCCATGCTGACCACCCCGCGGTGCTTTTCTCCATCCTACATTGCCACTCAATGCCTATCCTAATTCAGACCCTCCGATTCACACCACCCCGTGATGTTTTTCTCACTCCTACTAGTGAATGTAATGTAACACAGACCCATGCAATGTGCACCACCCCGTGATGTTTTTCTCACTCCTACTAGTGAATGTAATGTAACACACACCCATACAATGCGCACCACCCCGGGATGTTTTTCAGAAACCTATCCTACATTGCTACTGCATGTTCCCTGACCTCCCCATGCTGACCAACCCGCGGTGCTTTTCTCCATCCTACATTGCCACTCACTGCCTATCCTAATTCAGACCCTCCGATTCACACCACCCCGTGATGTTTTTCTCACTCCTACTAGTGAATGTAATGTAACACACACCCATACAATGCGCACCACCCCGCGATGTTTTTCGGAAACCTATTCTACATTGCCACTGCATGTTCCCTGACCTCCCCATGCTGACCACCCCGCGGTGCTTTTCTCCATCCTACATTGCCACTCACTGCCTATCCTAATTCAGACCCTCCGATTCACACCACCCCGTGAAGTTTTTCTCACTCCTACTAGTGAATGTAATGTAACACACACCCATACAATGTGCACCACCCCGGGATGTTTTTCAGAAACCTATTCTACATTGCCACTGCATGTTCCCTGACCTCCCCATGCTGAACACCCCGTGGTGCTTTTCTCCATCCTACATTGCCACTCACTGCCTATCCTAATTCAGACCCTCCGATTCAAACCACCCCGTGATGTTTTTCTCACTCCTACTAGTGAATGTAATGTAACACACACCCATACAATGCCCACCACCCCGTGATGTTTTTCTCACTCCTAATAGTGAATGTAATGTAACACACACCCATACAATGCGCACCACCCCGCGATGTTTTTCAGAATCCTATCCTACATTGCCACTGCATGTTCCCTGACCTCCCCATGCTGACCACCCCGCGGTGCTTTTCTCCATCCCACATTGCCACACACTGCCTATCCTAATTCAGACCCTCCGATTCACACCACCCCGTGATGTTTTCTCACTCCTACTAGTGAATGTAATGTAACACACACCCATACAATGCGCACCAACCCGTGATGTTTTTCTAACTCCTACTAGTGAATGTAATGTAACACACACCCATACAATGCGCACCACCCCGCGATGTTTTTCAGAAACCTATCCTACATTGCCACTGCATGTTCCCTGACCTCCCCATGCTGACCACCCCGCGGTGCTTTTCTCCATCCTACATTGCCACTCACTGCCTTTCCTAATTCAGACCATCCGATTCACACCACCCCGTGATGTTTTTCTCACTCCTACTAGTGAATGTAATGTAACACACACCCATACAATGCGCACCACCCCGCGATGTTTTTCGGAAACCTATCCTACATTGCCACTGCATGTTCCTTGACCTCTCCATACTGAGCACTCCGCGGTGCTTTTCTCCATCCTACATTGCCACTCACTGCCTATCATAATTCAGACCCTCCGATTCACACCACCCCGTGATGTTTTTGTCACTCCTACTAGTGAATGTAATGTAACACACACCCATACAATGCGCACCACCCCGCGATGTTTTTCAGAAACCTATCCTACATTGATACTGCATGTTCCCTGAGCTCCCCATGCTGACCACCCCGCGGTGCTTTTCTTCATCCTACATTGACACTCACTGCCTATCCTAATTCAGACCCTCCGATTCACACCTCCTCGTGATGTTTTTCTCACTCCTACTAGTGAACGTAATGTAACACACACCCATACAATGCCCAGCACCCCGTGATGTTTTTCTCACTCCTACTAGTGAATGTAATGTAACACACACCCATACAATGCGCACCACCCCGCGATGTTTTTCAGAAAGCTATCCTACATTGCCACTGCATGTTCGCTCACCTCCCCATGCTGACCACCCCGCGGTGCTTTTCTCCATCCTACATTGCCACTCACTGCGTATCCTAATTCAGACCCTCCGATTCACACCACCCCATGATGTTTTTCTCACTCCTACTAGTGAATGTAATGTAACACACACCCATAAAATGCGCACAACCCTGTGATGTTTTTCAGAAAACTATCCTACATTGCCACTGCATGTTTCCTGACCTCCCCATGCTGACCACCCTGCGGTGCTTTTCTCCATCCTACATTGCCACTCACTGCCTATCCTAATTCAGACCTTCCGATTCACACCACCCCGTGATGTTTTTCTCACTCCTACTAGTGAATGTAATGTAACACACACCCATACAATGCGCACCACTCCGTGATGTTTTTCTCACTCCTACTAGTTAATGTAATGTAACACACACCCATACAATGCGCACCACCCCGTGATGTTTTTCTCACTCCTACTAGTGAATGTAATGTAACACACACCCATAAAATGCGCACCACCCCTCGATGTTTTTCATAAACCTATCCAAAATTGCCACTGCATGTTCCCTGACCTCCCCATGCTGACCACCCCGCGGTGCTTTTCTCCATCCTACATTGCCACTCACTGCCTATCCTAATTCAGACCCTCCGATTCACACCACCCCGTGATGTTTTTCTCACTCCTACTAGTGAATGTAATGTAACACACACCCATACAATGCGCACCACCCCTCGATGTTTTTCATAAACCTATCCAAAATTGCCACTGCATGTTCCCTGACCTCCCCATGCTGACCACCCCGCGGTGCTTTTCTCCATCCCACATTGCCACACACTGCCTATCCTAATTCAGACCCTCCGATTCACACCACCCCGTGATATTTTTCTCACTACTAGGAGTGAATGTAATGTAACACACACCCATACAATGCGCACCACCCTGTGATGTTTTTCTCACTCCTACTAGTGAATGTAATGTAACACACACCAATACAATGCGCACCACCTCGCGATGTTTTTCAGAGACCTATCCTACATTGCCATTGCATGTTCCCTGACCTCCCCATGCTGACCACCCCACGGTGCTTTTCTCCATCCTACATTGCCACTCACTGCCTATCCTAATTCAGACACTCCGATTCACACCACCCCTTGATGTTTTTCTCACTCCTATTGTGAATGTAATGTAACACTCACCCATACAATGCGCACCACCCCGTGATGTTTTTCAGAATCCTATCCTACATTGCCACTGCATGTTCCCTGACCTCCCCATGCTGACCACCCCGCGGTGCTTTTCTCCATCCCACATTGCCACACACTGCCTATCCTAATTCAGACCCTCCGATTCACACCACCCCGTGATGTTTTTCTCACTCCTACTAGTGAATGTAATGTAACACACACCCATACAATGCGCACCAACCCGTGATGTTTTTCTAACTCCTACTAGTGAATGTAATGTAACACACACCCATACAATGCGCACCACCCCGCGATGTTTTTCAGAAACCTATCCTACATTGCCACTGCATGTTCCCTGACCTCCCCATGCTGACCACCCCGCGGTGCTTTTCTCCATCCTACATTGCCACTCACTGCCTTTCCTAATTCAGACCATCCGATTCACACCACCCCGTGATGTTTTTCTCACTCCTACTAGTGAATGTAATGTAACACACACCCATACAATGCGCACCACCCCGCGATGTTTTTCGGAAACCTATCCTACATTGCCACTGCATGTTCCTTGACCTCTCCATACTGAGCACTCCGCGGTGCTTTTCTCCATCCTACATTGCCACTCACTGCCTATCATAATTCAGACCCTCCGATTCACACCACCCCGTGATGTTTTTGTCACTCCTACTAGTGAATGTAATGTAACACACACCCATACAATGCGCACCACCCCGCGATGTTTTTCAGAAACCTATCCTACATTGATACTGCATGTTCCCTGAGCTCCCCATGCTGACCACCCCGCGGTGCTTTTCTTCATCCTACATTGACACTCACTGCCTATCCTAATTCAGACCCTCCGATTCACACCTCCTCGTGATGTTTTTCTCACTCCTACTAGTGAACGTAATGTAACACACACCCATACAATGCCCAGCACCCCGTGATGTTTTTCTCACTCCTACTAGTGAATGTAATGTAACACACACCCATACAATGCGCACCACCCCGCGATGTTTTTCAGAAAGCTATCCTACATTGCCACTGCATGTTCGCTCACCTCCCCATGCTGACCACCCCGCGGTGCTTTTCTCCATCCTACATTGCCACTCACTGCGTATCCTAATTCAGACCCTCCGATTCACACCACCCCATGATGTTTTTCTCACTCCTACTAGTGAATGTAATGTAACACACACCCATAAAATGCGCACAACCCTGTGATGTTTTTCAGAAAACTATCCTACATTGCCACTGCATGTTTCCTGACCTCCCCATGCTGACCACCCTGCGGTGCTTTTCTCCATCCTACATTGCCACTCACTGCCTATCCTAATTCAGACCTTCCGATTCACACCACCCCGTGATGTTTTTCTCACTCCTACTAGTGAATGTAATGTAACACACACCCATACAATGCGCACCACTCCGTGATGTTTTTCTCACTCCTACTAGTTAATGTAATGTAACACACACCCATACAATGCGCACCACCCCGTGATGTTTTTCTCACTCCTACTAGTGAATGTAATGTAACACACACCCATAAAATGCGCACCACCCCTCGATGTTTTTCATAAACCTATCCAAAATTGCCACTGCATGTTCCCTGACCTCCCCATGCTGACCACCCCGCGGTGCTTTTCTCCATCCTACATTGCCACTCACTGCCTATCCTAATTCAGACCCTCCGATTCACACCACCCCGTGATGTTTTTCTCACTCCTACTAGTGAATGTAATGTAACACACACCCATACAATGCGCACCACCCCTCGATGTTTTTCATAAACCTATCCAAAATTGCCACTGCATGTTCCCTGACCTCCCCATGCTGACCACCCCGCGGTGCTTTTCTCCATCCCACATTGCCACACACTGCCTATCCTAATTCAGACCCTCCGATTCACACCACCCCGTGATATTTTTCTCACTACTAGGAGTGAATGTAATGTAACACACACCCATACAATGCGCACCACCCTGTGATGTTTTTCTCACTCCTACTAGTGAATGTAATGTAACACACACCAATACAATGCGCACCACCTCGCGATGTTTTTCAGAGACCTATCCTACATTGCCATTGCATGTTCCCTGACCTCCCCATGCTGACCACCCCACGGTGCTTTTCTCCATCCTACATTGCCACTCACTGCCTATCCTAATTCAGACACTCCGATTCACACCACCCCTTGATGTTTTTCTCACTCCTATTGTGAATGTAATGTAACACTCACCCATACAATGCGCACCACCCCGTGATGTTTTTCAGAAACCTATCCTACATTGCCACTGCATGTTCCCTGACCTCCCCATGCTGACCACCCCGCGGTGCTTTTCTCCATCCTACATTGCCACTCACTGCCTATCCTAATTCAGACCCTCCGATTCACACCACCCCGTGATGTTTTTCTCACTCCTACTAGTGTATGTAATGTAACACACACCCATACAATGCGCACCACCCCGTGATGTTTTTCTCACTCCTACTAGTGAATGTAATGTAACACACACCCATACAATGCGCAACACCCCGGGTTGTTTTTCAGAAACCTATCCTACATTGCTACTGCATGTTCCCTGACCTCCTCATGCTGACCACCCAGCGGTGCTTTTCTCCATCCTACATTGCCACTCACTGCCTATCCTAATTCAGACCCTCCGATTCACACCACCCCGTGATGTTTTTCTCACTCCTACTAGTGAATGTAATGTAACACACACCCATACAATGCGCACCACCCCGCGATGTTTTTCGGAAACCTATCCTACATTGCCACTGCATGTTCCCTGACCTCCCCATGCTGACCACCCCGCGGTGCTTTTCTCCATCCTACATTGCCACTCACTGCCTATCCTAATTCAGACCCTCCGATTCACACCACCCCGTGATGTTTTTCTCACTCCTACTAGTGAATGTAAGGTAACACAGACCCTTGCAATGCGCACCACCCCGTGATGTTTTTCTCACGCCTACTAGTGAATGTAATGTAACACACACCCATACAATGCGCACCACCCCGGGATGTTTTTCAGAAACCTATCCTACATTGCTACTGCATGTTCCCTGACCTCCCCATGCTGACCAACCCGCGGTGCTTTTCTCCATCCTACATTGCCACTCACTGCCTATCCTAATTCAGACCCTCCGATTCCCACAACCCCGTGATGTTTTTCTCACTCCTACTAGTGAATGTAATGTAACACACACCCATACAATGCGCACCACCCCGCGATGTTTTTCGGAAACCTATTCTACATTGCCACTGCATGTTCCCTGACCTCCCCATGCTGAACACCCCGCGGTGCTTTTCTCCATCCTACATTGCCACTCACTGACTATCCTAATTCAGACCCTCCGATTCACACCACCCCGTGAAGTTTTTCTCACTCCTACTAGTGAATGTAATGTAACACACACCCATACAATGTGCACCACCACGGGATGTTTTTCAGAAACCTATTCTACATTGCCACTGCATGTTCCCTGACCTCCCCATGCTGACCACCCCGTGGTGCTTTTCTCCATCCTACATTGCCACTCACTGCCTATCCTAATTCAGACCCTCCGATTCAAACCACCCCGTGATGTTTTTCTCACTCCTACTAGTGAATGTAATGTAACACACACCCATACAATGCCCACCACCCCGTGATGTTTTTCTCATTCGTACTAGTGAATGTAATGTAACACACACCCATACAATGCGCACCACCCCGCGATGTTTTTCAGAATCCTATCCTACATTGCCACTGCATGTTCCCTGACCTCCCCATGCTGACCACCCCGCGGTGCTTTTCTCCATCCCACATTGCCACACACTGCCTATCCTAATTCAGACCCTCCGATTCACACCACCCCGTGATGTTTTTCTCACTCCTACTAGTGAATGTAATGTAACACACACCCATACAATGCGCACCAACCCGTGATGTTTTTCTAACTCCTACTAGTGAATGTAATGTAACACACACCCATACAATGCGCACCACCCCGCGATGTTTTTCAGAAACCTATCCTACATTGCCACTGCATGTTCCCGGACCTCCCCATGCTGACCACCCCGCGGTGCTTTTCTCCATCCTACATTGCCACTCACTGCCTTTCCTAATTCAGACCATCCGATTCACACCACCCCGTGATGTTTTTCTCACTCCTACTAGTGAATGTAATGTAACACACACCCATACAATGCGCACCACCCCGCGATGTTTTTCGGAAACCTATCCTACATTGCCACTGCATGTTCCTTGACCTCTCCATGCTGAGCACTCCGCGGTGCTTTTCTCCATCCTACATTGCCACTCACTGCCTATCATAATTCAGACCCTCCGATTCACACCACCCCGTGATGTTTTTGTCACTCCTACTAGTGAATGTAATGTAACACACACCCATACAATGCGCACCACTCCGCGATGTTTTTCAGAAACCTATCCTACATTGCCACTGCATGTTCCCTGACCTCCCCATGCTGACCACCCCACGGTGCTTTTCTTCATCCTACATTGACACTCACTGCCTATCCTAATTCAGACCCTCCGATTCCCACCACCCCGTCATGTTTTTCTCACTCCTACTAGTGAATGTAATGTAACACACACCCATACAATGCGCACCACCACGTGATGTTTTTCTCACTCCTACTAGTGAATGTAATGTAACACACACCCATACAATGCGCACCACCCCGCGATGTTTTTCAGAAACCTATCCTACATTGATACTGCATGTTCCCTGAGCTCCCCATGCTGACCACCCCGCGGTGCTTTTCTTCATCCTACATTGACACTCACTGCCTATCCTAATTCAGACCCTCCGATTCACACCTCCTCGTGATGTTTTTCTCACTCCTACTAGTGAATGTAATGTAACACACACCCATACAATGCGCACCACCCCGTGATGTTTTTCAGAAACCTATCCTACATTGCCACTGCATGTTCCCTGACCTCCCCATGCTGACCACCCCGCGGTGCTTTTCTCCATCCTACATTGCCACTCACTGCCTATCCTAATTCAGACCCTCCGATTCACACCACCCCGTGATGTTTTTCTCACTCCTACTAGTGAATGTTATGTAACACACACCCATACAATGCGCACCAGCACGCGATGTTTTTCAGAAACCTATCCTACATTGCCACTGCATGTTCCCTGACCTCCCCATGCTGACCACCCCGCGGTACTTTTCTCCATCCTACATTGCAACTCACCGCCTATCCTAATTCAGACCCTTCGATTCACACCACCCCGTGATGTTTTTCTCACTCCTACTAGTGAATGTAATGTAACACACACCCATACAATGCGCACCACTCCGTGATGTTTTTCTCACTCCTACTAGTGAATGTAAAGTAACACACACCCATACAATGCGCACCACCCCGCGATGTTTTTCAGAAACCTATCCTACTTTGCCACTGCATGTTCCCTGACCTCCCCATGCTTACCACCCCGCGGTGCTTTTCTCCATTCTACATTGACACTCACTGCCTATCCTAATTCAGACCCTCCGATTCACACCACCCCGCGATGTATTTCTCACTCCTACTAGTGAATGTAATGTAACACACACCCATACAATGCGCACCACCCCGTGATGTTTTTCTCACTCTTACTAGTGAATGTAATGTAACACACACCCATACAATGCACACCACCCCGTGATGTTTTTCTCACTCCTACTAGTGAATGTAATGTAACACATACCCAAACAATGCGCACCACCCCGTGATGTTTTTCTCACTCCTACTAGGGAATGTAATGTAACACACACCCATACAATGCGCACCACCCCGTGATGTTTTTCTCACTCCTACTAGTGAATGTAATGTAACACACACCCATACAATGCGCACCACCCCGTGATGTTTTTCTCACTCCTACTAGTGAATGTAATGTAACACACACCCAAACAATGCGCACCACCCCGTGATGTTTTTCAGAAAACTATCCTACATTGCCACTGCATGTTCCCTGACCTCCCCATGCTGACCAACCCGCAGTGCTTTTCTCCATCCTACATTGCCACTCACTGCCTATCCTAATTCAGACCCTCCGATTCACACCACCCCGTGATGTTTTTCTCACTCCTACTAGTGAATGCAATGTAACACACACCCATACAATGCGCACCACCCCGCGATGTTTTTCATAAACCTATCCTACATTGCCACTGCATGTTCCCTGACCTCCCCATGCTGAACACCCCGCGGTGCTTTTCTCCATCCTACATTGCCACTCACTGCCTATGCTAATTCAGACATTCCGATTCACACCACCCCGTGATGTTTTTCTCACTCCTACTAGTGAATGTAATGTAACACACACCCATACAATGCGCACCACCCCGTGTTGTTTTTCTCACTCCTACTAGTGAATGTTATGTAACACACACCCATACAATGCGCACCACCCCGCGATGTTTTTCATAAACCTATCCAAAATTGCCACTGCATGTTCCCTGACCTCCCCATGCTGACCACCCCGCGGTGCTTTTCTCCATCCCACATTGCCACACACTGCCTATCCTAATTCAGACCCTCCGATTCACACCACCCCGTGATGTTTTTCTCACTACTACTAGTGAATGTAATGTAACACACACCCGTACAATGCGCACCACCCCGTGATGTTTTTCTCACTCCTACTAGTGAATGTAATGTAACACACACCAATACAATGCGCACCACCTCGCGATGTTTTTCAGAGACCTATCCTACATTGCCACTGCATGTTCCCTGACCTCCCCATGCTGACCACCCCACGGTACTTTTCTCCATCCTACATTGCCACTCACTGCCTATCCTAATTCAGACACTCCGATTCAAACCACCCCGTGATGTTTTTCTCACTCCTACTAGTGAATGTAATGTAACACACACCCATACAATGCGCCCCACCCCGTGATGTTTTTCAGAAACCTATCCTACATTGCCACTGCATGTTCCCTGACCTCCCCATGCTGACCACCCCGCGGTGCTTTTCTCCATCCTACATTGCCACTCACTGCCTATCCTAATTCAGACCCTCCGATTCAAACCACCCCGTGATGTTTTTCTCACTCCTACTAGTGAATGTAATGTAACACACACCCATACAATGCGCACCACCCCGCGATGTTTTTCAGAAACCTATCCTACATTGCCACTGCATGTTCCCTGACCTCCCCATGCTGACCACCCCGCGGTGCTTTTCTCCATCCTACATTGCCACTCACTGCCTTTCCTAATTCAGACCATCCGATTCACACCACCCCGTGATGTTTTTCTCACTCCTACTAGTGAATGTAATGTAACACACACCCATACAATGCGCACCACCCCGCGATGTTTTTCGGAAACCTATCCTACATTGCCACTGCATGTTCCTTGACCTCTCCATGCTGAGCACTCCGCGGTGCTTTTCTCCATCCTACATTGCCACTCACTGCCTATCATAATTCAGACCCTCCAATTCACACCACCCCGTGATGTTTTTGTCACTCCTACTAGTGAATGTAATGTAACACACACCCATACAATGCGCACAACCCCGCGATGTTTTTCAGAAACCTATCCTACATTGCCACTGCATGTTCCCTGACCTCCCCATGCTGACCACCCCACGGTGCTTTTCTTCATCCTACATTGACACTCACTGCCTATCCTAATTCAGACCCTCCGATTCACACCACCCCGTCATGTTTATCTCACTCCTACTAGTAAATGTAATGTAACACACACCCATACAATGCGCACCACCACGTGATGTTTTTCTCACTCCTACTAGTGAATGTAATGTAACACACACCCATACAATGCGCACCACCCCGCGATGTTTTTCAGAAACCTATCCTACATTGATACTGCATGTTCCCTGAGCTCCCCATGCTGACCACCCCGCGGTGCTTTTCTTCATCCTACATTGACACTCACTGCCTATCCTAATTCAGACCCTCCGATTCACACCTCCTCGTGATGTTTTTCTCACTCCTACTAGTGAACGTAATGTAACACACACCCATACAATGCCCACCACCCCGTGATGTTTTTCTCACTCCTACTAGTGAATGTAATGTAACACACACCCATACAATGCGCACCACCCCGCGATGTTTTTCAGAAACCTATCCTACATTGCCACTGCATGTTCGCTCACCTCCCCATGTTGACCACCCCGCGGTGCTTTTCTCCATCCTACATTGCCACTCACTGCGTATCCTAATTCAGACCCTCCGATTCACACCACCCCATGATGTTTTTCTCACTCCTACTAGTGAATGTAATGTAACACACACCCATAAAATGCGCACAACCCTGTGATGTTTTTCAGAAAACTATCCTACATTGCCACTGCATGTTTCCTGACCTCCCCATGCTGACCACCCTGCGGTGCTTTTCTCCATCCTACATTGCCACTCACTGCCTATCCTAATTCAGACCTTCCGATTCACACCACCCCGTGATGTTTTTCTCACTCCTACTAGTGAATGTAATGTAACACACACCCATACAATGCGCACCACTCCGTGATGTTTTTCTCACTCCTACTAGTTAATGTAATGTAACACACACCCATACAATGCGCACCACCCCGTGATGTTTTTCTCACTCCTACTAGTGAATGTAATGTAACACACACCCATACAATGCGCACCACCCCTCGATGTTTTTCATAAACCTATCCAAAATTGCCACTGCATGTTCCCTGACCTCCCCATGCTGACCACCCCGCGGTGCTTTTCTCCATCCTACATTGCCACTCACTGCCTATCCTAATTCAGACCCTCCGATTCACACCACCCCGTGATGTTTTTCTCACTCCTACTAGTGAATGTAATGTAACACACACCCATACAATGCGCACCACCCCTCGATGTTTTTCATAAACCTATCCAAAATTGCCACTGCATGTTCCCTGACCTCCCCATGCTGACCACCCCGCGGTGCTTTTCTCCATCCCACATTGCCACACACTGCCTATCCTAATTCAGACCCTCCGATTCACACCACCCCGTGATATTTTTCTCACTACTAGGAGTGAATGTAATGTAACACACACCCATACAATGCGCACCACCCCGTGATGTTTTTCTCACTCCTACTAGTGAATGTAATGTAACACACACCCATACAATGCTCACCACCCCGCGATGTTTTTATGAAACCTATCCTACATTGCCACTGCATGTTCCCTGACCTCGCCATGCTGACCACCCCGCAGTGCTTTTCTCCATCCTACATTGCCACTCACTGCCTATCCTAATTCAGACCCTCCGATTCACACTACCCCGTGATGTTTTTCTCACTCCTACTAGTGAATGTAATGTAACACACACCCATACAATGCGCACCACCCCGCGATGTTTTTCAGAAACCTATCCTACATTGCCACTGCATGTTCCCTGACCTCCCCATGCTGACCACCCCGCGGTGCTTTTCTCCATCCTACATTGCCACTCACTGCCTATCCTAATTCCGACCCTCCGATTCACACCACCCCGTGATGTTTTTCTCACTCCTACTAGTGAATGTAATGTAACACACACCCATACAATGCGCACCACCCCGCGATGTTTTTCAGAAACCTATCCTACATTGCCACTGCATGTTCCCTGACCTCCCCATGTTGACCACCCCGCGGTGCTTTTCTCCATCCTACATTGCCACTCACTGCCTATCCTAGTTCAGACCCTCCGATTCAAACCACCCCGTGATGTTTTTCTCACTCCTACTAGTGAACGTAATGTAACACACACCCATACAATGCCCACCACCCCGTGATGTTTTTCTCACTCCTACTAGTGAATGTAATGTAACACACACCCATACAATGCGCACCACCCCGCGATGTTTTTCAGAAACCTATCCTACATTGCCACTGCATGTTCGCTCACCTCCCCATGCTGACCACCCCGCGGTGCTTTTCTCCATCCTACATTGCCACTCACTGCGTATCCTAATTCAGACCCTCCGATTCACACCACCCCATGATGTTTTTCTCACTCCTACTAGTGAATGTAATGTAACACACACCCATAAAATGCGCACCACCCTGTGATGTTTTTCAGAAAACTATCCTACATTGCCACTGCATGTTTCCTGACCTCCCCATGCTGACCACCCTGCGGTGCTTTTCTCCATCCTACATTGCCACTCACTGCCTATCCTAATTCAGACCTTCCGATTCACACCACCCCGTGATGTTTTTCTCACTCCTACTAGTGAATGTAATGTAACACACACCCATACAATGCGCACCACTCCGTGATGTTTTTCTCACTCCTACTAGTTAATGTAATGTAACACACACCCATACAATGCGCACCACCCCGTGATGTTTTTCTCACTCCTACTAGTGAATGTAATGTAACACACACCCATACAATGCGCACCACCCCTCGATGTTTTTCATAAACCTATCCAAAATTGCCACTGCATGTTCCCTGACCTCCCCATGCTGACCACCCCGCGGTGCTTTTCTCCATCCTACATTGCCACTCACTGCCTATCCTAATTCAGACCCTCCGATTCACACCACCCCGTGATGTTTTTCTCACTCCTACTAGTGAATGTAATGTAACACACACCCATACAATGCGCACCACCCCTCGATGTTTTTCATAAACCTATCCAAAATTGCCACTGCATGTTCCCTGACCTCCCCATGCTGACCACCCCGCGGTGCTTTTCTCCATCCCACATTGCCACACACTGCCTATCCTAATTCAGACCCTCCGATTCACACCACCCCGTGATATTTTTCTCACTACTAGGAGTGAATGTAATGTAACACACACCCATACAATGCGCACCACCCCGTGATGTTTTTCTCACTCCTACTAGTGTAGGTAATGTAACACACACCCATACAATGCGCACCACCCCACGATGTTTTTCTCACTCCTACTAGTGAATGTAATGTAACACACACCCATACAATGCGCAACACCCCGGGTTGTTTTTCAGAAACCTATCCTACATTGCTACTGCATGTTCCCTGACCTCCCCATGCTGACCACCCCGCGGTGCTTTTCTCCATCCTACATTGCCACTCACTGCCTATCCTAATTCAGACCCTCCGATTCACACCACCCCGTGATGTTTTTCTCACTCCTACTAGTGAATGTAATGTAACACACACCCATACAATGCGCAAGACCCCGCGATGTTTTTCGGAAACCTATCCTACATTGCCACTGCATGTTCCCTGACCTCCCCATGCTGACCACCCCGCGGTGCTTTTCTCCATCCTACATTGCCACTCACTGCCTATCCTAATTCAGACCCTCCGATTCACACCACCCCGTGATGTTTTTCTCACTCCTACTAGTGAATGTAATGTAACACAGACCCATGCAATGCGCACCGCCCCGTGATGTTTTTCTCACTCCTACTAGTGAATTTAATGTAACACACACCCATACAATGCGCACCACCCCGGGATGTTTTTCAGAAACCTATCCTACATTGCTACTGCATGTTCCCTGACCTCCCCATGCTGACCAACCCGCGGTGCTTTTCTCCATCCTACATTGCCACTCACTGCCTATCCTAATTCAGACCCTCCGATTCACACCACCCCGTGATGTTTTTCTCACTCCTACTAGTGAATGTAATGTAACACACACCCATACAATGCGCACCACCCCGCGATGTTTTTCGGAAACCTATTCTACATTGCCACTGCATGTTCCCTGACCTCCCCATGCGGACCACCCCGCGGTGCTTTTCTCCATCCTACATTGCCACTCACTGACTATCCTAATTCAGACCCTCCGATTCACACCACCCCGTGAAGTTTTTCTCACTCCTACTAGTGAATGTAATGTAACACACACCCATACAATGTGCACCACCCCGGTATGTTTTTCAGAAACCTATTCTACATTGCCACTGCATGTTCCCTGACCTCCCCATGCTGACCACCCCGTGGTGCTTTTCTCCATCCTACATTGCCACTCACTGCCTATCCTAATTCAGACCCTCCGATTCAAACCACCCCGTGATGTTTTTCTCACTCCTACTAGTGAATGTAATGTAACACACACCCATACAATGCCCACCACCCCGTGATGTTTTTCTCACTCCTACTAGTGAATGTAATGTAACACACACCCATACAATGCGCACCACCCCGCGATGTTTTTCACAATCCTATCCTACATTGCCACTGCATGTTCCCTGACCTCCCCATGCTGACCACCCCGCGGTGCTTTTCTCCATCCCACATTGCCACACACTGCCTATCCTAATTCAGACCCTCCGATTCACACCACCCCTTGATGTTTTTCTCACTCCTACTAGTGAATGTAATGTAACACACACCCATACAATGCGCACCAACCCGTGATGTTTTTCTAACTCCTACTAGTGAATGTAATGTAACACACACCCATACAATGCGCACCACCCCGCGATGTTTTTCAGAAACCTATCCTACATTGCCACTGCATGTTCCCTGACCTCCCCATGCTGACCACCCCGTGGTGCTTTTCTCCATCCTACATTGCCACTCACTGCCTTTCCTAATTCAGACCATCCGATTCACACCACCCCGTGATGTTTTTCTCACTCCTACTAGTGAATGTAATGTAACACACACCCATACAATGCGCACCACCCCGCGATGTTTTTCGGAAACCTATCCTACATTGCCACTGCATGTTCCTTGACCTCTCCATGCTGAGCACTCCGCGGTGCTTTTCTCCATCCTACATTGCCACTCACTGCCTATCATAATTCAGACCCTCCGATTCACACCACCCCGTGATGTTTTTGTCACTCCTACTAGTGAATGTAATGTAACACACACCCATACAATGCGCACCACTCCGCGATGTTTTTCAGAAACCTATCCTACATTGCCACTGCATGTTCCCTGACCTCCCCATGCTGACCACCCCACGGTGCTTTTCTTCATCCTACATTGACACTCACTGCCTATCCTAATTCAGACCCTCCGATTCACACCACCCCGTCATGTTTTTCTCACTCCTACTAGTAAATGTAATGTAACACACACCCATACAATGCGCACCACCACGTGATGTTTTTCTCACTCCTACTAGTGAATGTAATGTAACACACACCCATACAATGCGCACCACCCCGCGATGTTTTTCAGAAACCTATCCTACATTGATACTGCATGTTCCCTGAGCTCCCCATGCTGACCACCCCGCGGTGCTTTTCTTCATCCTACATTGACACTCACTGCCTATCCTAATTCAGACCCTCCGATTCACACCTCCTCGTGATGTTTTTCTCACTCCTACTAGTGAATGTAATGTAACACACACCCATACAATGCGCACCACCCCGTGATGTTTTTCAGAAACCTATCCTACATTGCCACTGCATGTTCCCTGACCTCCCCATGCTGACCACCCCGCGGTGCTTTTCTCCATCCTACATTGCCACTCACTGCCTATCCTAATTCAGACCCTCCGATTCAAACCACCCCGTGATGTTTTTCTCACTCCTACTAGTGAATGTTATGTAACAAACACCCATACAATGCGCACCAGCACGCGATGTTTTTCAGAAACCTATCCTACATTGCCACTGCATGTTCCCTGACCTCCCCATGCTGACCACCCCGCGGTGCTTTTCTCCATCCTACATTGCAACTCACCGCCTATCCTAATTCAGACCCTTCGATTCACACCACCCCGTGATGTTTTTCTCACTCCTACTAGTGAATGTAATGTAACACACACCCATACAATGCGCACCACTCCGTGATGTTTTTCTCACTCCTACTAGTGAATGTAAAGTAACACACACCCATACAATGCGCACCACCCCGCGATGTTTTTCAGAAACCTATCCTACATTGCCACTGCATGTTCCCTGACCTCCCCATGCTTACCACCCCGCGGTGCTTTTCTCCATTCTACATTGACACTCACTGCCTATCCTAATTCAGACCCTCCGATTCACACCACCCCGCGATGTATTTCTCACTCCTACTAGTGAATGTAATGTAACACACACCCATACAATGCGCACCACCCCGTGATGTTTTTCTCACTCTTACTAGTGAATGTAATGTAACACACACCCATACAATGCACACCACCCCGTGATGTTTTTCTCACTCCTACTAGTGAATGTAATGTAACACATACCCAAACAATGCGCACCACCCCGTGATGTTTTTCTCACTCCTACTAGGGAATGTAATGTAACACACACCCATACAATGCGCACCACCCCGTGATGTTTTTCTCACTCCTACTAGTGAATGTAATGTAACACACACCCATACAATGCGCACCACCCCGTGATGTTTTTCTCACTCCTACTAGTGAATGTAATGTAACACACACCCAAACAATGCGCACCACCCCGTGATGTTTTTCAGAAAACTATCCTACATTGCCACTGCATGTTCCCTGACCTCCCCATGCTGACCAACCCGCAGTGCTTTTCTCCATCCTACATTGCCACTCACTGCCTATCCTAATTCAGACCCTCCGATTCACACCACCCCGTGATGTTTTTCTCACTCCTACTAGTGAATGCAATGTAACACACACCCATACAATGCGC
Source organism: Cavia porcellus (assembly GCF_034190915.1). NCBI lineage: Eukaryota > Metazoa > Chordata > Mammalia > Rodentia > Caviidae > Cavia > Cavia porcellus. The sequence continues at coordinate 20,152 of NW_026948005.1, forward strand.
ACCACCCCGCGATGTTTTTCATAAACCTATCCTACATTGCCACTGCATGTTCCCTGACCTCCCCATGCTGAACACCCCGCGGTGCTTTTCTCCATCCTACATTGCCACTCACTGCCTATGCTAATTCAGACATTCCGATTCACACCACCCCGTGATGTTTTTCTCACTCCTACTAGTGAATTTAATGTAACACACACCCATACAATGCGCACCACCCCGTGATGTTTTTCTCACTCCTACTAGTGAATGTTATGTAACACACACCCATACAATGCGCACCACCCCGCGATGTTTTTCATAAACCTATCCAAAATTGCCACTGCATGTTCCCTGACCTCCCCATGCTGACCACCCCGCGGTGCTTTTCTCCATCCCACATTGCCACACACTGCCTATCCTAATTCAGACCCTCCGATTCACACCACCCCGTGATGTTTTTCTCACTACTACTAGTGAATGTAATGTAACACACACCCGTACAATGCGCACCACCCCGTGATGTTTTTCTCACTCCTACTAGTGAATGTAATGTAACACACACCAATACAATGCGCACCACCTCGCGATGTTTTTCAGAGACCTATCCTACATTGCCACTGCATGTTCCCTGACCTCCCCATGCGGACCACCCCACGGTACTTTTCTCCATCCTACATTGCCACTCACTGCCTATCCTAATTCAGACACTCCGATTCAAACCACCCCGTGATGTTTTTCTCACTCCTACTAGTGAATGTAATGTAACACACACCCATACAATGCGCCCCACCCCATGATGTTTTTCAGAAACCTATCCTACATTGCCACTGCATGTTCCCTGACCTCCCCATGCTGACCACCCCGCGGTGCTTTTCTCCATCCTACATTGCCACTCACTGCCTATCCTAATTCAGACCCTCCGATTCAAACCACCCCGTGATGTTTTTCTCACTCCTACTAGTGAATGTAATGTAACACACCCCCATACAATGCGCACCACCCCGTGATGTTTTGCTCACTCCTACTAGTGAATGTAATGTAACACACACCCATACAAGGCGCAACACCCCGGGATGTTTTTCAGAAACCTATCCTACATTGCTACTGCATGTTCCCTGACCTCCCCATGCTGACCACCCCGCGGTGCTTTTCTCCATCCTACATTGCCACTCACTGCCTATCCTAATTCAGACCCTCCGATTCACACCACCCCGTGATGTTTTTCTCACTCCTACTAGTGAATGTAATGTAACACACTCCCATACAATGCGCACCACCCCGCGATGTTTTTCAGAAACCTATCCTACATTGCCACTGCATGTTCCCTGACCTCCCCATGCTGACCACCCCGCGGTGCTTTTCTCCATCCTACATTGCCACTCACTGCCTATCCTAATTCAGACCCTCCGATTCACACCACCCCGTGAAGTTTTTCTCACTCCTACTAGTGAATGTAATGTAACACACACCCATACAATGCGCACCACCCCGGGATGTTTTTGAGAAACCTATCCTACATTGCCACTGCATGTTCCCTGACCTCCCTATGCTGACCACCCCGCGGTGCTTTTCTCCCTCCTACATTGCCACTCACTGCCTATCCTAATTCAGACCCTCCGATTCAAACCACCCCGTGATGTTTTTCTCACTCCTACTAGTGAATGTAATGTAACACACACCCATACAATGTGCACCACCCCGGGATGTTTTTCAGAAACCTATCCTACATTGCCACTGCATGTTCCCTGACCTCCCCATGCTGACCACCCCGCGGTGCTTTTCTCCATCCTACATTGCCACTCACTGCCTATCCTTAATGAGACCCTCGGATTCACACCACCCCGTGATGTTTTTCTCACTCCTACTAGTGAATGTAATGTAACACACACCCATACAATGCGCACCACCCCGCGATGTTTTTCTCACTCCTACTAGTGAATGTAATGTAACACACACCCATACAATGCGCACCACCCCGCGATGTTTTTCACAATCCTATCCTACATTGCCACTGCATGTTCCCTGACCTCCCCATGCTGACCACCCCGCGGTGCTTTTCTCCATCCCACATTGCCACACACTGCCTATCCTAATTCAGACCCTCCGATTCACACCACCCCTTGATGTTTTTCTCACTCCTACTAGTGAATGTAATGTAACACACACCCATACAATGCGCACCAACCCGTGATGTTTTTCTAACTCCTACTAGTGAATGTAATGTAACACACACCCATACAATGCGCACCACCCCGCGATGTTTTTCAGAAACCTATCCTACATTGCCACTGCATGTTCCCTGACCTCCCCATGCTGACCACCCCGTGGTGCTTTTCTCCATCCTACATTGCCACTCACTGCCTTTCCTAATTCAGACCATCCGATTCACACCACCCCGTGATGTTTTTCTCACTCCTACTAGTGAATGTAATGTAACACACACCCATACAATGCGCACCACCCCGCGATGTTTTTCGGAAACCTATCCTACATTGCCACTGCATGTTCCTTGACCTCTCCATGCTGAGCACTCCGCGGTGCTTTTCTCCATCCTACATTGCCACTCACTGCCTATCATAATTCAGACCCTCCGATTCACACCACCCCGTGATGTTTTTGTCACTCCTACTAGTGAATGTAATGTAACACACACCCATACAATGCGCACCACTCCGCGATGTTTTTCAGAAACCTATCCTACATTGCCACTGCATGTTCCCTGACCTCCCCATGCTGACCACCCCACGGTGCTTTTCTTCATCCTACATTGACACTCACTGCCTATCCTAATTCAGACCCTCCGATTCACACCACCCCGTCATGTTTTTCTCACTCCTACTAGTAAATGTAATGTAACACACACCCATACAATGCGCACCACCACGTGATGTTTTTCTCACTCCTACTAGTGAATGTAATGTAACACACACCCATACAATGCGCACCACCCCGCGATGTTTTTCAGAAACCTATCCTACATTGATACTGCATGTTCCCTGAGCTCCCCATGCTGACCACCCCGCGGTGCTTTTCTTCATCCTACATTGACACTCACTGCCTATCCTAATTCAGACCCTCCGATTCACACCTCCTCGTGATGTTTTTCTCACTCCTACTAGTGAATGTAATGTAACACACACCCATACAATGCGCACCACCCCGTGATGTTTTTCAGAAACCTATCCTACATTGCCACTGCATGTTCCCTGACCTCCCCATGCTGACCACCCCGCGGTGCTTTTCTCCATCCTACATTGCCACTCACTGCCTATCCTAATTCAGACCCTCCGATTCAAACCACCCCGTGATGTTTTTCTCACTCCTACTAGTGAATGTTATGTAACAAACACCCATACAATGCGCACCAGCACGCGATGTTTTTCAGAAACCTATCCTACATTGCCACTGCATGTTCCCTGACCTCCCCATGCTGACCACCCCGCGGTGCTTTTCTCCATCCTACATTGCAACTCACCGCCTATCCTAATTCAGACCCTTCGATTCACACCACCCCGTGATGTTTTTCTCACTCCTACTAGTGAATGTAATGTAACACACACCCATACAATGCGCACCACTCCGTGATGTTTTTCTCACTCCTACTAGTGAATGTAAAGTAACACACACCCATACAATGCGCACCACCCCGCGATGTTTTTCAGAAACCTATCCTACATTGCCACTGCATGTTCCCTGACCTCCCCATGCTTACCACCCCGCGGTGCTTTTCTCCATTCTACATTGACACTCACTGCCTATCCTAATTCAGACCCTCCGATTCACACCACCCCGCGATGTATTTCTCACTCCTACTAGTGAATGTAATGTAACACACACCCATACAATGCGCACCACCCCGTGATGTTTTTCTCACTCTTACTAGTGAATGTAATGTAACACACACCCATACAATGCACACCACCCCGTGATGTTTTTCTCACTCCTACTAGTGAATGTAATGTAACACATACCCAAACAATGCGCACCACCCCGTGATGTTTTTCTCACTCCTACTAGGGAATGTAATGTAACACACACCCATACAATGCGCACCACCCCGTGATGTTTTTCTCACTCCTACTAGTGAATGTAATGTAACACACACCCATACAATGCGCACCACCCCGTGATGTTTTTCTCACTCCTACTAGTGAATGTAATGTAACACACACCCAAACAATGCGCACCACCCCGTGATGTTTTTCAGAAAACTATCCTACATTGCCACTGCATGTTCCCTGACCTCCCCATGCTGACCAACCCGCAGTGCTTTTCTCCATCCTACATTGCCACTCACTGCCTATCCTAATTCAGACCCTCCGATTCACACCACCCCGTGATGTTTTTCTCACTCCTACTAGTGAATGCAATGTAACACACACCCATACAATGCGCACCACCCCGCGATGTTTTTCATAAACCTATCCTACATTGCCACTGCATGTTCCCTGACCTCCCCATGCTGAACACCCCGCGGTGCTTTTCTCCATCCTACATTGCCACTCACTGCCTATGCTAAATCAGACATTCCGATTCACACCACCCCGTGATGTTTTTCTCACTCCTACTAGTGAATTTAATGTAACACACACCCATACAATGCGCACCACCCCGTGATGTTTTTCTCACTCCTACTAGTGAATGTTATGTAACACACACCCATACAATGCGCACCACCCCGCGATGTTTTTCATAAACCTATCCAAAATTGCCACTGCATGTTCCCTGACCTCCCCATGCTGACCACCCCGCGGTGCTTTTCTCCATCCCACATTGCCACACACTGCCTATCCTAATTCAGACCCTCCGATTCACACCACCCCGTGATGTTTTTCTCACTACTACTAGTGAATGTAATGTAACACACACCCGTACAATGCGCACCACCCCGTGATGTTTTTCTCACTCCTACTAGTGAATGTAATGTAACACACACCAATACAATGCGCACCACCTCGCGATGTTTTTCAGAGACCTATCCTACATTGCCACTGCATGTTCCCTGACCTCCCCATGCGGACCACCCCACGGTACTTTTCTCCATCCTACATTGCCACTCACTGCCTATCCTAATTCAGACACTCCGATTCAAACCACCCCGTGATGTTTTTCTCACTCCTACTAGTGAATGTAATGTAACACACACCCATACAATGCGCCCCACCCCATGATGTTTTTCAGAAACCTATCCTACATTGCCACTGCATGTTCCCTGACCTCCCCATGCTGACCACCCCGCGGTGCTTTTCTCCATCCTACATTGCCACTCACTGCCTATCCTAATTCAGACCCTCCGATTCAAACCACCCCGTGATGTTTTTCTCACTCCTACTAGTGAATGTAATGTAACACACCCCCATACAATGCGCACCACCCCGTGATGTTTTGCTCACTCCTACTAGTGAATGTAATGTAACACACACCCATACAAGGCGCAACACCCCGGGATGTTTTTCAGAAACCTATCCTACATTGCTACTGCATGTTCCCTGACCTCCCCATGCTGACCACCCCGCGGTGCTTTTCTCCATCCTACATTGCCACTCACTGCCTATCCTAATTCAGACCCTCCGATTCACACCACCCCGTGATGTTTTTCTCACTCCTACTAGTGAATGTAATGTAACACACTCCCATACAATGCGCACCACCCCGCGATGTTTTTCAGAAACCTATCCTACATTGCCACTGCATGTTCCCTGACCTCCCCATGCTGACCACCCCGCGGTGCTTTTCTCCATCCTACATTGCCACTCACTGCCTATCCTAATTCAGACCCTCCGATTCACACCACCCCGTGAAGTTTTTCTCACTCCTACTAGTGAATGTAATGTAACACACACCCATACAATGCGCACCACCCCGGGATGTTTTTGAGAAACCTATCCTACATTGCCACTGCATGTTCCCTGACCTCCCTATGCTGACCACCCCGCGGTGCTTTTCTCCCTCCTACATTGCCACTCACTGCCTATCCTAATTCAGACCCTCCGATTCAAACCACCCCGTGATGTTTTTCTCACTCCTACTAGTGAATGTAATGTAACACACACCCATACAATGTGCACCACCCCGGGATGTTTTTCAGAAACCTATCCTACATTGCCACTGCATGTTCCCTGACCTCCCCATGCTGACCACCCCGCGGTGCTTTTCTCCATCCTACATTGCCACTCACTGCCTATCCTTAATGAGACCCTCGGATTCACACCACCCCGTGATGTTTTTCTCACTCCTACTAGTGAATGTAATGTAACACACACCCATACAATGCGCACCACCCCGCGATGTTTTCCTGAAACCTATCCTACATTGCCACTGCATGTTCCCTGACCTCGCCATGCTGACCACCCCGCGGTGCTTTTCTCCATCCTACATTGCCACTCACTGCCTATCCTAATTCAGACCCTCCGATTCACACTACCCCGTGATGTTTTTCTCACTCCTACTAGTGAATGTAATGTAACACACACCCATACAATGCGCACCACCCCGCGATGTTTTTCAGAAACCTATCCTACATTGCCACTGCATGTTCCCTGACCTCCCCATGCTGACCACCCCGCGGTGCTTTTCTCCATCCTACATTGCCACTCACTGCCTATCCTAATTCAGACCCTCCGATTCACACCACCCCGTGATGTTTTTCTCACTCCTACTAGTGAATGTAATGTAACACACACCCATACAATGCGCACCACCCCGCGATGTTTTTCAGAAACCTATCCTACATTGCCACTGCATGTTCCCTGACCTCCCCATGCTGACCACCCCGCGGTGCTTTTCTCCATCCTACATTGCCACTCACTGCCTATTCTAGTTCAGACCCTCCGATTCAAACCACCCCTTGAAGTTTTTCTCACTCCTACTAGTGAACGTAATGTAACACACACCCATACAATGCCCACCACCCCGTGATGTTTTTCTCACTCCTACTAGTGAATGTAATGTAACACACACCCATACAATGCGCACCACCCCGCGATGTTTTTCAGAAACCTATCCTACATTGCCACTGCATGTTCGCTCACCTCCCCATGCTGACCACCCCGCGGTGCTTTTCTCCATCCTACATTGCCACTCACTGCCTATCCTAATTCAGACCCTCTGATTCACACCACCCCATGATGTATTTCTAACTCCTAGTAGTGAATGTAATGTAACACACACCCATACAATGCGCACCACCCCGTGATGTTTTTCTCACTCCTACTAGTGAATGTAATGTAACACACACCCATACAATGCGCACCACCCCTCGATATTTTTCATAAACCTATCCAAAATTGCCACTGCATGTTCCCTGACCTCCCCATGCTGACCACCCTGCGGTGCTTTTCTCCATCCCACATTGCCACACACTGTCTATCCTAATTCAGACCCTCCGATTCACACCACCCCGTGATGTTTTTCTCACTACTACTAGTGAATGTAATGTAACACACACCCATACAATGCGCACCACCTCGCGATGTTTTTCAGAGACCTATCCTACATTGCCACTGCATGTTCCCTGACATCCCCATGCTGACCACCCCGCGGTGCTTTTCTCCATCCTACATTGCCACTCACTGTCTATCCTAATTCAGACCCTCCGATTCACACCACACCGTGATGTTTTTCTCACTCCTACTAGTGAATGTAATGTAACACACACCCATACAATGCGCACCACCCCTCGATGTTTTTCATAAACCTATCCAAAATTGCCACTGCATGTTCCCTGACCTCCCCATGCTGACCACCCCGCGGTGCTTTTCTCCATCCCACATTGCCACACACTGCCTATCCTAATTCAGACCCTCCGATTCACACCACCCCGTGATATTTTTCTCACTACTACTAGTGAATGTAATGTAACACACACCCATACAATGCGCACCACCCCGTGATGTTTTTCTCACTCCTACTAGTGAATGTAATGTAACACACACCAATACAATGCGCACCACCTCGCGATGTTTTTCAGAGACCTATCCTACATTGCCATTGCATGTTCCCTGACCTCCCCATGCTGACCACCCCACGGTGCTTTTCTCCATCCTACATTGCCACTCACTGCCTATCCTTATTCAGACACTCCGATTTACACCACCCCGTGATGTTTTTCTCACTCCTACTAGTGAATGTAATGTAACACACACCCATACAATGCGCACCACCCCGTGATGTTTTTCAGAAACCTATCCTACATTGCCACTGCATGTTCCCTGACCTCCCCATGCTGACCACCCCGCGGTGCTTTTCTCCATCCTACATTGCCACTCACTGCCTATCCTAATTCAGACCCTCCGATTCACACCACCCCGTGAAGTTTTTCTCACTCCTACTAGTGAATGTAATGTAACACACACCCATACAATGCGCACCACCACGGGATGTTTTTGAGAAACCTATCCTACATTGCCACTGCATGTTATCTGAATTCCCCATGCTGACCACCCCGCGGTGCTTTTCTCCATCCTACATTGCCACTCACTGCCTATCCTAATTCAGACCCTCCGATTCAAACCACCCCGTGATGTTTTTCTCACTCCTACTAGTGAATGTAATGTAACACACACCCATACAATGCCCACCACCCCGTGATGTTTTTCTCACTCCTACTAGTGAATGTAATGTAACACAAACCCATACAATGCGCACCACCCCGCGATGTTTTTCAGAATCCTATCCTACATTGCCACTGCATGTTCCCTGACCTCCCCATGCTGACCACCCCGCGGTGCTTTTCTCCATCCCACATTGCCACACACTGCCTATCCTAATTCAGACCCTCCGATTCACACCACCCCGTGATGTTTTTCTCACTCCTACTAGTGAATGTAATGTAACACACACCCATACAATGCGCACCACCCCGTGATGTTTTTCTAACTCCTACTAGTGAATGTAATGTAACACACACACATACAATGCGCACCACCCCGCGATGTTTTTCAGAAACCTATCCTACATTGCCACTGCATGTTTCCTGACCTCCCCATGCTGACCACCCGGCGGTGCTTTTCTCCATCCTACATTGCCACTCACTACCTATCCTAATTCAGACCATCCGATTCACACCACCCCGTGATGTTTTTCTCACTCCTACTAGTGAATGTAATGTAACACACACCCATACAATGCGCACCACCCCGCGATGTTTTTCGGAAACCTATCCTACATTGCCACTGCATGTTCCCTGACCTCTCCATGCTGACCACTCCGCGGTGCTTTTCTCCATTCTACATTGCCACTCACTACCTATCCTAATTCAGACCCTCCGATTCACACCACCCCGTGATATTTTTGTCACTCCTACTAGTGAATGTAATGTAACACACACCCATACAATGCGCACCACCCCGCGATGTTTTTCAGAAACCTATCCTACATTGCCACTGCATGTTCCCTGACCTCCCCATGCTGACCACCCCACGGTGCTTTTCTTCATCCTACATTGACACTCACTGCCTATCCTAATTCAGACCCTCCGATTCACACCACCCCGTCATGTTTTTCTCACTCCTACTAGTGAATGTAATGTAACACACACCCATACAATGCGCACCACCCCGCGATGTTTTTCAGAAACCTATCCTACATTGCCACTGCATGTTCCCTGACCTCCCCATGCTGACCACCCCACGGTGCTTTTCTTCATCCTACATTGACACTCACTGCCTATCCTAATTCAGACCCTCCGATTCACACCACCCCGTCATGTTTTTCTCACTCCTACTAGTGAATGTAATGTAACACACACCCATACAATGCGCACCACCCCGCGATGTTTTTCAGAAACCTATCCTACATTGCCACTGCATGTTCCCTGACCTCCCCATGCTGACCACCCCGCGGTGCTTTTCTCCATCCTACATTGCCACTCACGGCCTATCCTAATTCAGACCCTCCGATTCACACCACCCCGTGATGTTTTTCTCACTCCTACTAGTGAATGTAATGTAACACACACCCATGCAATGCGCACCACCCCGTGATGTTTTTCTCACTCCTACTAGTGAATGTTATGTAACACACACCCATACAATGCGCACCACCCCGCGATGTTTTTCATAAACCTATCCAAAATTGCCACTGCATGTTCCCTGACCTCCCCATGCTGACCACCCCGCGGTGCTTTTCGCCATCCCACATTGCCACACACTGCCTATCCTAATTCAGACCCTCCGATTCACACCACCCCGTGATGTTTTTCTCACTACTACTAGTGAATGTAATGTAACACACACCCGTACAATGCGCACCACCCCGTGATGTTTTTCTCACTCCTACTAGTGAATGTAATGTAACACACACCAATACAATGCGCACCACCTCGCGATGTTTTTCAGAGACCTATCCTACATTGCCACTGCATGTTCCCTGACCTCCCCATGCTGACCACCCCACGGCACTTTTCTCCATCCTACATTGCCACTCACTGCCTATCCTAATTCAGACACTCCGATTCACACCACCCCGTGATGTATTTCTCACTCCTACTAGTGAATGTAATGTAACACACACCCATACAATGCGCACCACCCCGTGATGTTTTTCAGAAACCTATCCTACATTGCCACTGCATGTTCCCTGACCTCCCCATGCTGACCACCCCGCGGTGCTTTTCTCCATCCTACATTGCCACTCACTGCCTATCCTAATTCAGACCCTCCGATTCACACCACCCCGTGATGTTTTTCTCACTCCTACTAGTGAATGTAATGTAACACACACCCATACAATGCGCACCACCCCGTGATGTTTTTCTCACTCCTACTAGTGAATGTAATGTAACACACACCCATACAATGCGCAACACCCCGGGATGTTTTTCAGAAACCTATCCTACCTTGCTACTGCATGTTCCCTGACCTCCCCATGCTGACCACCCCACGGTGCTTTTCTCCATCCTACATTGCCACTCACTGCCTATCCTAATTCAGACCCTCCGATTCACACCACCCCATGATGTTTTTCTCACTCCTACTAGTGAATGTAATGTAACACACACCCATACAATGCGCACCACCCCGCGATGTTTTTCGGAAACCTATCCTACATTGCCACTGCATGTTCCCTGACCTCCCCATGCTGACCACCCCGCGGTGCTTTTCTCCATCCTACATTGCCACTCACTGCCTATCCTAATTCAGACACTCCGATTCACACCACCCCGTGAAGTTTTTCTCACTCCTACTAGTGAATGTAATGTAACACACACCCATACAATGCGCACCACCCCGGGATATTTTTGAGAAACCTATCCTACATTGCCACTGCATGTTCCCTGACCTCCCCATGCTGACCACCCCGCGGTGCTTTTCTCCATCCTACATTGCCACTCACTGCCTATCCTAATTCAGACCCTCCGATTCACACCACCCCGTGATGTTTTTCTCACTCCTATTAGTGAATGTAATGTAACACACACCCATACAATGCGCACCACCCCGCGATGTTTTTCAGAAATCTATCCTACATTGCCACTGCATGTTCCATGACCTCCCCATGCTGACCACCCCACGGTGCTTTTCTCCATCCTACATTGCCACTCACTGCCTATCCTAATTCAGACCCTCCGATTCACACCACCCCGTGATGTTTTTCTCACTCCTACTAGTGAATTTAGTGTAACACACCCCCATACAATGCGCACCACCCCGTGATGTTTTTCTCACTCCTACTAGTGAATGTAATGTAACACACACCCATACAATGCGCAACACCCCGGGATGTTTTTCAGAAACCTATCCTACATTGCTACTGCATGTTCCCTGACCTCCCCATGCTGACCACCCCACGCTGCTTTTCTCCATCCTACATTGCCACTCACTGCCTATCCTAATTCAGACCCTCCGATTCACACCACCCCGTGATGTTTTTCTCACTCCTACTAGTGAATGTAATGTAACACACACCCATACAATGCGCACCACCCCGCGATGTTTTTCGGAAACCTATCCTACATTGCCACTGCATGTTCCCTGACCTCCCCATGCTGACCACCCCGCGGTGCTTTTCTCCATCCTACATTGCCACTCACTGCCTATCCTAATTCAGACACTCCGATTCACACCACCCCGTGAAGTTTTTCTCACTCCTACTAGTGAATTTAATGTAACACACCCCCATACAATGCGCACCACCCCGTGATGTTTTTCTGACTCCTACTAGTGAATGTAATGTAACACACACCCATACAATGCGCACCACCCCCGATGTTTTTCAGAAACCTATCCTACATTGCCACTGCATGTTCCCTGACCTCCCCATGCTGACCACCCCGCGGTGCTTTTCTCCATCCTACATTGCCACTCACTGCCTATCCTAATTCAGACCCTCCGATTCACACCACCCCGTGATGTTTTTCTCACTCCTACTAGTGAATGTAATGTAACACACACCCATACAATGCGCACCACCCCGTGATGTTTTTCTCACTCCTACTAGTGAATGTAATGTAACACACACCCATACAATGTGCACCACCCCGGGATGTTTTTCAGAAACCTATCCTACATTGCCACTGCATGTTCCCTGACCTCCCCATGCTGACCACCCCGCGGTGCTTTTCTCCATCCTACATTGCCACTCACTGCCTATCCTTAATGAGACCCTCGGATTCACACCACCCCGTGATGTTTTTCTCACTCCTACTAGTGAATGTAATGTAACACACACCCATACAATGCGCACCACCCCGCGATGTTTTTCTGAAACCTATCCTACATTGCCACTGCATGTTCCCTGACCTCGCCATGCTGACCACCCCGCGGTGCTTTTCTCCATCCTACATTGCCACTCACTGCCTATCCTAATTCAGAGCCTCCGATTCACACTACCCCGTGATGTTTTTCTCACTCCTACTAGTGAATGTAATGTAACACACACCCATACAATGCGCACCACCCCGCGATGTTTTTCAGAAACCTATCCTACATTGCCACTGCATGTTCCCTGACCTCCCCATGCTGACCACCCCGCGGTGCTTTTCTCCATCCTACATTGCCACTCACTGCCTATCCTAATTCAGACCCTCCGATTCACACCACCCCGTGACGTTTTTCTCACTCCTACTAGTGAATGTAATGTAACACACACCCATACAATGCGCACCACCCCGCGATGTTTTTCAGAAACCTATCCTACATTGCCACTGCATGTTCCCTGACCTCCCCATGCTGACCACCTCGCGGTGCTTTTCTCCATCCTACATTGCCACTCACTGCCTATTCTAGTTCAGACCCTCCGATTCAAACCACCCCGTGATGTTTTTCTCACTCCTACTAGTGAACGTAATGTAACACACACCCATACAATGCCCACCACCCCGTGATGTTTTTCTCACTCCTACTAGTGAATGTAATGTAACACACACCCATACAATGCGCACCACCCCGCGATGTTTTTCAGAAGCCTATCCTACATTGCCACTGCATGTTCGCTCACCTCCCCATGCTGACCAACCCGCGGTGCTTTTCTCCATCCTACATTGCCACTCACTGCCTATCCTAATTCAGACCCTCCGATTCACACCACCCCATGATGTTTTTCTCACTCCTAGTAGTGAATGTAATGTAACACACACCCATACAATGCGCACCACCCCGTGATGTTTTTCTCACTCCTACTAGTGAATGTAATGTAACACACACCCATACAATGCGCACCACCCCTCGATGTTTTTCATAAACCTATCCAAAATTGCCACTGCATGTTCCCTGACCTCCCCATGCTGACCACCCCGCGGTGCTTTTCTCCATCCCACATTGCCACACACTGTCTATCCTAATTCAGACCCTCCGATTCACACCACCCCGTGATGTTTTTCTCACTACTACTAGTGAATGTAATGTAACACACACCCATACAATGCGCACCACCTCGCGATGTTTTTCAGAGACCTATCCTACATTGCCACTGCATGTTCCCTGACCTCCCAATGCTGACCACCCCGCGGTGCTTTTCTCCATCCTACATTGCCACTCACTGTCTATCCTAATTCAGACCCTCCGATTCACACCACCCCGTGATGTTTTTCTCACTCCTACTAGTGAATGTAATGTAACACACACCCATACAATGCGCACCACCCCGTGATGTTTTTCTCACTCCTACTAGTGAATGTAATGTAACACACACCCATACAATGTGCACCACCCCGGGATGTTTTTCAGAAACCTATCCTACATTGCCACTGCATGTTCCCTGACCTCCCCATGCTGACCACCCCGCGGTGCTTTTCTCCATCCTACATTGCCACTCACTGCCTATCCTTAATGAGACCCTCGGATTCACACCACCCCGTGATGTTTTTCTCACTCCTACTAGTGAATGTAATGTAACACACACCCATACAATGCGCACCACCCCGCGATGTTTTTCTGAAACCTATCCTACATTGCCACTGCATGTTCCCTGACCTCGCCATGCTGACCACCCCGCGGTGCTTTTCTCCATCCTACATTGCCACTCACTGCCTATCCTAATTCAGAGCCTCCGATTCACACTACCCCGTGATGTTTTTCTCACTCCTACTAGTGAATGTAATGTAACACACACCCATACAATGCGCACCACCCCGCGATGTTTTTCAGAAACCTATCCTACATTGCCACTGCATGTTCCCTGACCTCCCCATGCTGACCACCCCGCGGTGCTTTTCTCCATCCTACATTGCCACTCACTGCCTATCCTAATTCAGACCCTCCGATTCACACCACCCCGTGACGTTTTTCTCACTCCTACTAGTGAATGTAATGTAACACACACCCATACAATGCGCACCACCCCGCGATGTTTTTCAGAAACCTATCCTACATTGCCACTGCATGTTCCCTGACCTCCCCATGCTGACCACCTCGCGGTGCTTTTCTCCATCCTACATTGCCACTCACTGCCTATTCTAGTTCAGACCCTCCGATTCAAACCACCCCGTGATGTTTTTCTCACTCCTACTAGTGAACGTAATGTAACACACACCCATACAATGCCCACCACCCCGTGATGTTTTTCTCACTCCTACTAGTGAATGTAATGTAACACACACCCATACAATGCGCACCACCCCGCGATGTTTTTCAGAAGCCTATCCTACATTGCCACTGCATGTTCGCTCACCTCCCCATGCTGACCACCCCGCGGTGCTTTTCTCCATCCTACATTGCCACTCACTGCCTATCCTAATTCAGACCCTCCGATTCACACCACCCCATGATGTTTTTCTCACTCCTAGTAGTGAATGTAATGTAACACACACCCATACAATGCGCACCACCCCGTGATGTTTTTCTCACTCCTACTAGTGAATGTAATGTAACACACACCCATACAATGCGCACCACCCCTCGATGTTTTTCATAAACCTATCCAAAATTGCCACTGCATGTTCCCTGACCTCCCCATGCTGACCACCCCGCGGTGCTTTTCTCCATCCCACATTGCCACACACTGTCTATCCTAATTCAGACCCTCCGATTCACACCACCCCGTGATGTTTTTCTCACTACTACTAGTGAATGTAATGTAACACACACCCATACAATGCGCACCACCTCGCGATGTTTTTCAGAGACCTATCCTACATTGCCACTGCATGTTCCCTGACATCCCAATGCTGACCACCCCGCGGTGCTTTTCTCCATCCTACATTGCCACTCACTGTCTATCCTAATTCAGACCCTCCGATTCACACCACCCCGTGATGTTTTTCTCACTCCTACTAGTGAATGTAATGTAACACACACCCATACAATGCGCACCACCCCTCGATGTTTTTCATAAACCTATCCAAAATTGCCACTGCATGTTCCCTGACCTCCCCATGCTGACCACCCCGCGGTGCTTTTCTCCATCCCTCATTGCCACACACTGCCTATCCTAATTCAGACCCTCCGATTCACACCACCCCGTGATATTTTTCTCACTACTACTAGTGAATGTAATGTAACACACACCCATACAATGCGCACCACCCCGTGATGTTTTTCTCACTCCTACTAGGGAATGTAATGTAACACACACCAATACAATGCGCACCACCTCGCGATGTTTTTCAGAGACCTATCCTACATTGCCATTGCATGTTCCCTGACCTCCCCATGCTGACCACCCCACGGTGCTTTTCTCCATCCTACATTGCCACTCCCTGCCTATCCTAATTCAGACACTCCGATTCACACCACCCCGTGATGTTTTTCTCACTCCTACTAGTGAATGTAATGTAACACACACCCATACATTGCGCACCACCCCGTGATGTTTTTCAGAAACCTATCCTACATTGCCACTGCATGTTCCCTGACCTCCCCATGCTGACCACCCCGTGGTGCTTTTCTCCATCCTACATTGCCACTCACTGCCTATCCTAATTCAGACCCTCCGATTCACACCACCCCGTGATGTTTTTCTCACTCCTACTAGTGAATGTAATGTAACACACACCCATACAATGCGCACCACCCCGTGATGTTTTTCTCACTCCTACTAGTGAATGTAATGTAACACACACCCATACAATGCGCAACACCCCAGGATGTTTTTCAGAAACCTATCCTACATTGCTACTGCATGTTCCCTGACCTCCCCATGCTGACCACCCCGCGGTGCTTTTCTCCATCCTACATTGCCACTCACTGCCTATCCTAATTCAGACCCTCCGATTCACACCACCCCGTGATGTTTTTCTCACTCCTACTAGTGAATGTAATGTAATACACACCCATACAATGCGCACCACCCCGCGATGTTTTTCGGAAACCTATCCTACATTGCCACTGCATGTTCCCTGACCTCCCCATGCTGACCACCCCGCGGTGCTTTTCTCCATCCTACATTGCCACTCACTGCCTATCCTAATTCAGACCCTCCGATTCACACCACCCCGTGATGTTTTTCTCACTCCTACTAGTGAATGTAATGTAACACACACCCATACATGCCCACCACCCCGTGATGTTTTTCTCACTCCTACTAGTGAATGTAATGTAACACACACCCATACAATGCGCACCACCCCGCGATGTTTTTCAGAATCCTATCCTACATTGCCAATGCATGTTCCCTAACCTCCCCATGCTGACCACCCCGCGGTGCTTTTCTCCATCCCACATTGCCACACACTGCCTATCCTAATTCAGACCCTCCGATTCACACCACCCCGTGATGTTTTTCTCACTCCTACTAGTGAATGTAATGTAACACACACCCATACAATGCGCACCACCCCGCGATGTTTTTCAGAAACCTATCCTACGTTGCCACTGCATGTTCCCTGACCTCCCCATGCTGACCACCCCGCGGTCCTTTTCTCCATCCCACATTGACACTCACTGCCTATCCTAATTCAGACCCTCCGATTCACACCACCCCGTGATGTTTTTCTCACTCCTACTAGTGAATGTAATGTAACACACACCCATACAATGCGCAACACCCCGTGATGTTTTTCTAACTCCTACTATTGAATGTAATGTAACACACACACATACAATGCGCACCACCCCGCGATGTTTTTCAGAAACCTATCCTACATTGCCACTGCATGTTCCCTAACCTCGCCATGCTGACCACCCGGCGGTGCTTTTCTCCATCCTACATTGCCACTCACTACCTATCCTAATTCAGACCATCCGATTCACACCACCCCGTGATGTTTTTCTCACTCCTACTAGTGAATGTAATGTAACACACACCCATACAATGCGCACCACCCAGCGATGTTTTTCGGAAACCTATCCTACATTGCCACTGCATGTTCCCTGACCTCTCCATGCTGACCACTCCGCGGTGCTTTTATCCATTCTACATTGCCACTCACTGCCTATCCTAATTCAGACCCTCCGATTCACACCACCCCGTGATGTTTTTGTCACTCCTACTAGTGAATGTAATGTAACACACACCCATACAATGCGCACCACCCCGCGATGTTTTTCAGAAACCTATCCTACATTGCCACTGCATGTTCCCTGACCTCCCCATGCTGACCACCCCACGGTGCTTTTCTTCATCCTACATTGACACTCACTGCCTATCCTAATTCAGACCCTCCGATTCACACCACCCCGTCATGTTTTTCTCACTCCTACTAGTGAATGTAATGTAACACACACCCATACAATGCGCACCACCCCGCGATGTTTTTCAGAAACCTATCCTACATTGCCACTGCATGTTCCCTGACCTCCCCATGCTGACCACCCCACGGTGCTTTTCTTCATCCTACATTGACACTCACTGCCTATCCTAATTCAGACCCTCCGATTCACACCACCCCGTCATGTTTTTCTCACTCCTACTAGTGAATGTAATGTAACACACACCCATACAATGCGCACCACCCCGCGATGTTTTTCAGAAACCTATCCTACATTGCCACTGCATGTTCCCTGACCTCCCCATGCTGACCACCCCAAGGTGCTTTTCTCCATCCTACATTGCCACTCACTGCCTATCCTAATTCAGACCCTCCGATTCACACCACCCCGTGATGTTTTTCTCACTCCTACTAGTGAATGTAATGTAACACACACCCATGCAATGCGCACCACCCCGTGATGTTTTTCTCACTCCTACTAGTGAATGTAATGTAACACACACCCATACAATGCGCACCACCCCGGGATGTTTTTCAGAAACCTATCCTACATTGCTACTGCATGTTCCCTGACCTCCCCATGCTGACCAAACCGCGGTGCTTTTCTCCATCCTACATTGCCACTCACTGCCTATCCTAATTCAGACCCTCCGATTCACACCACCCCGTGATGTTTTTCTCACTCCTACTAGTGAATGTAATGTAACACACACCCATACAATGCGCACCACCCCGCGATGTTTTTCGGAAACCTATCCTACATTGCCACTGCATGTTCCCTGACCTCCCCATGCTGACCACCCCGCGGTGCTTTTCTCCATACTACATTGCCACTCACTGCCTATCCTAATTCAGACCCTCCGATTCACACCACCCCGTGAAGTTTTTCTCACTCCTACTAGTGAATGTAATGTAACACACACCCATACAATGTGCACCACCCCGGGATGTTTTTCAGAAACCTATCCTACATTGCCACTGCATGTTCCCTGACCTCCCCATGCTGACCACCCCGCGGTGCTTTTCTCCATCCTACATTGCCACTCACTGCCTATCCTATTTCAGACCCTCCGATTCAAACCACCCCGTGATGTTTTTCCCACTCCTACTAGTGAATGTAATGTAACACACACCCATACAATGCCCACCACCCCGTGATGTTTTTCTCACTCCTACTAGTGAATGTAATGTAACACACACCCATACAATGCGCACCACCCCGTGATGTTTTTCTCACTCCTACTAGTGAATGTAATGTAACACACACCCATACAATGCGCACCACCCCTCGATATTTTTCATAAACCTATCCAAAATTGCCACTGCATGTTCCCTGACCTCCCCATGCTGACCACCCCGCGGTGCTTTTCTCCATCCCACATTGCCACACACTGTCTATCCTAATTCAGACCCTCCGATTCACACCACGCCGTGATGTTTTTCTCACTACTACTAGTGAATGTAATGTAACACACACCCATACAATGCGCACCACCTCGCGATGTTTTTCAGAGACCTATCCTACATTGCCACTGCATGTTCCCTGACCTCCCCATGCTGACCACCCCGCGGTGCTTTTCTCCATCCTACATTGCCACTCACTGTCTATCCTAATTCAGACCCTCCGATTCACACCACCCCGTGATGTTTTTCTCACTCCTACTAGTGAATGTAATGTAACACACACCCATATAATGCGCACCATCCCTCGATGTTTTTCATAAACCTATCCAAAATTGCCACTGCATGTTCCCTGACCTCCACATGCTGACCACCCCGCGGTGCTTTTCTCCATCCCACATTGCCACACACTGCCTATCCTAATTCAGACCCTCCGATTCACACCACCCCGTGATATTTTTCTCACTACTACTAGTGAATGTAATGTAACACACACCCATACAATGCGCACCACCCCGTGATGTTTTTCTCACTCCTACTAGTGAATGTAATGTAACACACACCAATACAATGCGCACCACCTCGCGATGTTTTTCAGAGACCTATCCTACATTGCCATTGCATGTTCCCAGACCTCCCCATGCTGACCACCCCACGGTGCTTTTCTCCATCCTACATTGCCACTCACTGCCTATCCTTATTCAGACACTCCGATTCACACCACCCCGTGATGTTTTTCTCACTCCTACTAGTGAATGTAATGTAACACTCACCCATACAATGCGCACCACCCCGTGATGTTTTTCAGAAACCTACCCTACATTGCCACTGTATGTTCCCTGACCTCCCCATGCTGACCACCCCGTGGTGCTTTTCTCCATCCTACATTGCCACTCACTGCCTATCCTAATTCAGACCCTCCGATTCACACCACCCCGTGAAGTTTTTCTCACTCCTACTAGTGAATGTAATGTAACACACACCCATACAATGCGCACCACCCCGGGATGTTTTTGAGAAACCTATCCTACATTGCCACTGCATGTTCCCTGAATTCCCCATGCTGACCACCCCGCGGTGCTTTTCTCCATCCTACATTGCCACTCACTGCCTATCCTAATTCAGACCCTCCGATTCAAACCACCCCGTGATGTTTTTCTCACTCCTACTAGTGAATGTAATGTAACACACACCCATACAATGCCCACCACACCGTGATGTTTTTCTCACTCCTACTAGTGAATGTAATGTAACACAAACCCATACAATGCGCACCACCCCGCGATGTTTTTCAGAATCCTATCCTACATTGCCACTGCATGTTCCCTGACCTCCCCATGCTGACCACCCCGCGGTGCTTTTCTCCATCCCACATTGCCACTCACTGCCTATCCTAATTCAGACCCTCCGATTCACACCACCCCGTGATGTTTTTCTCACTCCTACTAGTGAATGTAATGTAACACACACCCATACAATGCGCACCACCCCGTGATGTTTTTCTCACTCCTACTAGTGAATGTAATGTAACACACACCCATACAATGCGCAACACCCCAGGATGTTTTTCAGAAACCTATCCTACATTGCTACTGCATGTTCCCTGACCTCCCCATGCTGACCACCCCGCGGTGCTTTTCTCCATCCTACATTGCCACTCACTGCCTATCCTAATTCAGACCCTCCGATTCACACCACCCCGTGATGTTTTTCTCACTCCTACTAGTGAATGTAATGTAACACACACCCATACAATGCGCACCACCCCGCGATGTTTTTCGGAAACCTATCCTACATTGCCACTGCATGTTCCCTGACCTCCCCATGCTGACCACCCCGCGGTTCTTTTCTCCATCCTACATTGCCACTCACTGCCTATCCTAATTCAGACCCTCCGATTCACACCACCCCGTGATGTTTTTCTCACTCCTACTAGTGAATGTAATGTAACACACACCCATACATGCCCACCACCCCGTGATGTTTTTCTCACTCCTACTAGTGAATGTAATGTAACACACACCCATACAATGCGCACCACCCCGCGATGTTTTTCAGAATCCTATCCTACATTGCCAATGCATGTTCCCTAACCTCCCCATGCTGACCACCCCGCGGTGCTTTTCTCCATCCCACATTGCCACACACTGCCTATCCTAATTCAGACCCTCCGATTCACACCACCCCGTGATGTTTTTCTCACTCCTACTAGTGAATGTAATGTAACACACACCCATACAATGCGCACCACCCCGCGATGTTTTTCAGAAACCTATCCTACGTTGCCACTGCATGTTCCCTGACCTCCCCATGCTGACCACCCCGCGGTCCTTTTCTCCATCCCACATTGACACTCACTGCCTATCCTAATTCAGACCCTCCGATTCACACCACCCCGTGATGTTTTTCTCACTCCTACTAGTGAATGTAATGTAACACACACCCATACAATGCGCAACACCCCGTGATGTTTTTCTAACTCCTACTATTGAATGTAATGTAACACACACACATACAATGCGCACCACCCCGCGATGTTTTTCAGAAACCTATCCTACATTGCCACTGCATGTTCCCTAACCTCGCCATGCTGACCACCCGGCGGTGCTTTTCTCCATCCTACATTGCCACTCACTACCTATCCTAATTCAGACCATCCGATTCACACCACCCCGTGATGTTTTTCTCACTCCTACTAGTGAATGTAATGTAACACACACCCATACAATGCGCACCACCCAGCGATGTTTTTCGGAAACCTATCCTACATTGCCACTGCATGTTCCCTGACCTCTCCATGCTGACCACTCCGCGGTGCTTTTATCCATTCTACATTGCCACTCACTGCCTATCCTAATTCAGACCCTCCGATTCACACCACCCCGTGATGTTTTTGTCACTCCTACTAGTGAATGTAATGTAACACACACCCATACAATGCGCACCACCCCGCGATGTTTTTCAGAAACCTATCCTACATTGCCACTGCATGTTCCCTGACCTCCCCATGCTGACCACCCCACGGTGCTTTTCTTCATCCTACATTGACACTCACTGCCTATCCTAATTCAGACCCTCCGATTCACACCACCCCGTCATGTTTTTCTCACTCCTACTAGTGAATGTAATGTAACACACACCCATACAATGCGCACCACCCCGCGATGTTTTTCAGAAACCTATCCTACATTGCCACTGCATGTTCCCTGACCTCCCCATGCTGACCACCCCACGGTGCTTTTCTTCATCCTACATTGACACTCACTGCCTATCCTAATTCAGACCCTCCGATTCACACCACCCCGTCATGTTTTTCTCACTCCTACTAGTGAATGTAATGTAACACACACCCATACAATGCGCACCACCCCGCGATGTTTTTCAGAAACCTATCCTACATTGCCACTGCATGTTCCCTGACCTCCCCATGCTGACCACCCCAAGGTGCTTTTCTCCATCCTACATTGCCACTCACTGCCTATCCTAATTCAGACCCTCCGATTCACACCACCCCGTGATGTTTTTCTCACTCCTACTAGTGAATGTAATGTAACACACACCCATGCAATGCGCACCACCCCGTGATGTTTTTCTCACTCCTACTAGTGAATGTAATGTAACACACACCCATACAATGCGCACCACCCCGGGATGTTTTTCAGAAACCTATCCTACATTGCTACTGCATGTTCCCTGACCTCCCCATGCTGACCAACCCGCGGTGCTTTTCTCCATCCTACATTGCCACTCACTGCCTATCCTAATTCAGACCCTCCGATTCACACCACCCCGTGATGTTTTTCTCACTCCTACTAGTGAATGTAATGTAACACACACCCATACAATGCGCACCACCCCGCGATGTTTTTCGGAAACCTATCCTACATTGCCACTGCATGTTCCCTGACCTCCCCATGCTGACCACCCCGCGGTGCTTTTCTCCATACTACATTGCCACTCACTGCCTATCCTAATTCAGACCCTCCGATTCACACCACCCCGTGAAGTTTTTCTCACTCCTACTAGTGAATGTAATGTAACACACACCCATACAATGTGCACCACCCCGGGATGTTTTTCAGAAACCTATCCTACATTGCCACTGCATGTTCCCTGACCTCCCCATGCTGACCACCCCGCGGTGCTTTTCTCCATCCTACATTGCCACTCACTGCCTATCCTATTTCAGACCCTCCGATTCAAACCACCCCGTGATGTTTTTCCCACTCCTACTAGTGAATGTAATGTAACACACACCCATACAATGCCCACCACCCCGTGATGTTTTTCTCACTCCTACTAGTGAATGTAATGTAACACACACCCATACAATGCGCACCACCCCGTGATGTTTTTCTCACTCCTACTAGTGAATGTAATGTAACACACACCCATACAATGCGCACCACCCCTCGATATTTTTCATAAACCTATCCAAAATTGCCACTGCATGTTCCCTGACCTCCCCATGCTGACCACCCCGCGGTGCTTTTCTCCATCCTACATTGCCACTCACTGTCTATCCTAATTCAGACCCTCCGATTCACACCACCCCGTGATGTTTTTCTCACTCCTACTAGTGAATGTAATGTAACACACACCCATACAATGCGCACCACCCCTCGATGTTTTTCATAAACCTATCCAAAATTGCCACTGCATGTTTCCTGACCTCCACATGCTGACCACCCCGCGGTGCTTTTCTCCATCCCACATTGCCACACACTGCCTATCCTAATTCAGACCCTCCGATTCACACCACCCCGTGATATTTTTCTCACTACTACTAGTGAATGTAATGTAACACACACCCATACAATGCGCACCACCCCGTGATGTTTTTCTCACTCCTACTAGTGAATGTAATGTAACACACACCAATACAATGCGCACCACCTCGCGATGTTTTTCAGAGACCTATCCTACATTGCCATTGCATGTTCCCAGACCTCCCCATGCTGACCACCCCACGGTGCTTTTCTCCATCCTACATTGCCACTCACTGCCTATCCTTATTCAGACACTCCGATTCACACCACCCCGTGATGTTTTTCTCACTCCTACTAGTGAATGTAATGTAACACTCACCCATACAATGCGCACCACCCCGTGATGTTTTTCAGAAACCTACCCTACATTGCCACTGTATGTTCCCTGACCTCCCCATGCTGACCACCCCGTGGTGCTTTTCTCCATCCTACATTGCCACTCACTGCCTATCCTAATTCAGACCCTCCGATTCACACCACCCCGTGAAGTTTTTCTCACTCCTACTAGTGAATGTAATGTAACACACACCCATACAATGCGCACCACCCCGGGATGTTTTTGAGAAACCTATCCTACATTGCCACTGCATGTTCCCTGAATTCCCCATGCTGACCACCCCGCGGTGCTTTTCTCCATCCTACATTGCCACTCACTGCCTATCCTAATTCAGACCCTCCGATTCAAACCACCCCGTGATGTTTTTCTCACTCCTACTAGTGAATGTAATGTAACACACACCCATACAATGCCCACCACACCGTGATGTTTTTCTCACTCCTACTAGTGAATGTAATGTAACACAAACCCATACAATGCGCACCACCCCGCGATGTTTTTCAGAATCCTATCCTACATTGCCACTGCATGTTCCCTGACCTCCCCATGCTGACCACCCCGCGGTGCTTTTCTCCATCCCACATTGCCACACACTGCCTATCCTAATTCAGACCCTACGATTCACACCACCCCGTGATGTTTTTCTCACTCCTACTAGTGAATGTAATGTAACACACACCCATACAATGCGCACCACCCCGTGATGTTTTTCTAACTCCTACTAGTGAATGTAATGTAACACACACACATACAATGCGCACCACCCCGCGATGTTTTTCAGAAACCTATCCTACATTACCACTGCATGTTCCCTGACCTCCCCATGCTGACCACCCGGCGGTGCTTTTCTCCATCCTACATTGCCACTCACTACCTATCCTAATTCAGACCATCCGATTCACACCACCCCGTGATGTTTTTCTCACTCCTACTAGTGAATGTAATGTAACACACACCCATACAATGCGCACCACCCCGCGATGTTTTTCGGAAACCTATCCTACATTGCCACTGCATGTTCCCTGACCTCTCCATGCTGACCACCCCACGGTGCTTTTCTTCATCCTACATTGACACTCACTGCCTATCCTAATTCAGACCCTCCGATTCACACCACCCCATCATGTTTTTCTCACTCCTACTAGTGAATGTAATGTAACACACACCCATACAATGCGCACCACCCCGCGATGTTTTTCAGAAACCTATCCTACATTGCCACTGCATGTTCCCTGACCTCCCCATGCTGACCACCCCACGGTGCTTTTCTTCATCCTACATTGACACTCACTGCCTATCCTAATTCAGACCCTCCGATTCACACCACCCCGTCATGTTTTTCTCACTCCTACTAGTGAATGTAATGTAACACACACCCATACAATGCGCACCACCCCGCGATGTTTTTCAGAAACCTATCCTATATTGCCACTGCATGTTCCCTGACCTCCCCATGCTGACCACCCCGCGGTGCTTTTCTCCATCCTACATTGCCACTCACGGCCTATCCTAATTCAGACCCTCCGATTCACACCACCCCGTGATGTTTTTCTCACTCCTACTAGTGAATGTAATGTAACACACACCCATGCAATGCGCACCACCCCGTGATGTTTTTCTCACTCCTACTAGTGAATGTTATGTAACACACACCCATACAATGCGCACCACCCCGCGATGTTTTTCATAAACCTATCCAAAATTGCCACTGCATGTTCCCTGACCTCCCCATGCTGACCACCCCGCGGTGCTTTTCTCCATCCCACATTGCCACAAACTGCCTATCCTAATTCAGACACTCCGATTCACACCACCCCGTGATGTTTTTCTCACTACTACTAGTGAATGTAATGTAACACACACCCGTACAATGCGCACCACCCCGTGATGTTTTTCTCACTCCTACTAGTGAATGTAATGTAACACACACCAATACAATGCGCACCACCTCGCGATGTTTTTCAGAGACCTATCCTACATTGCCACTGCATGTTCCCTGACCTCCCCATGCTGACCACCCCACGGCACTTTTCTCCATCCTACATTGCCACTCACTGCCTATCCTAATTCAGACACTCCGATTCACACCACCCCGTGATGTTTTTCTCACTCCTACTAGTGAATGTAATGTAACACACACCCATACAATGCGCACCACCCCGTGATGTTTTTCAGAAACCTATCCTACATTGCCACTGCATGTTCCCTGACCTCCCCATGCTGACCACCCCGCGGTGCTTTTCTCCATCCTACATTGCCACTCACTGCCTATCCTAATTCAGACCCTCCGATTCACACCACCCCGTGATGTTTTTCTCACTCCTACTAGTGAATGTAATGTAACACACACCCATACAATGCGCACCACCCCGTGATGTTTTTCTCACTCCTACTAGTGAATGTAATGTAACACACACCCATACAATGCGCAACACCCCGCGATGTTTTTCGGAAACCTATCCTACATTGCCACTGCATGTTCCCTGACCTCCCCATGCTGACCACCCCGCGGTGCTTTTCTCCATCCTACATTGCCACTCACTGCCTATCCTAATTCAGACACTCCGATTCACACCACCCCGTGAAGTTTTTCTCACTCCTACTAGTGAATGTAATGTAACACACACCCATACAATGCGCACCACCCCGGGATGTTTTTGAGAAACCTATCCTACATTGCCACTGCATGTTCCCTGACCTCCCCATGCTGACCACCCCGCGGTGCTTTTCTCCATCCTACATTGCCACTCACTGCCTATCCTAATTCAGACCCTCCGATTCAAACCACCCCGTGATGTTTTTCTCACTCCTACTAGTGAATGTAATGTAACACACACCCATACAATGCGCACCACCCCGTGATGTTTTTCTCACTCCTACTAGTGTATGTAATGTAACACACACCCATACAATGCGCACCACCCCGCGATGTTTTTCAGAAACCTATCCTACATTGCCACTGATTGTTCCCTGATCTCCCCATGCTGACCACCCCGCGGTGCTTTTCTCCATCCTACATTGCCACTCACTGCCTATCCTAATTCAGACCCTCCGATTCACACCACCCCGTGATGTTTTTCTCACTCCTATTAGTGAATGTAATGTAACACACACCCATACAATGCGCACCACCCCGCGATGTTTTTCAGAAATCTATCCTACATTGCCACTGCATGTTCCCTGACCTCCCCATGCTGACCACCCCGCGGTGCTTTTCTCCATCCTACATTGCCACTCACTGCCTATCCTTAATGAGACCCTCGGATTCACACCACCCCGTGATGTTTTTCTCACTCCTACTAGTGAATGTAATGTAACACACACCCATGCAATGCGCACCACCCCGTGATGTTTTTCTCACTCCTACTAGTGAATGTAATGTAACACACACCCATACAATGCGCACCACCCCCGATGTTTTTCAGAAACCTATCCTACATTGCCACTGCATGTTCCCTGACCTCCCCATGCTGACCACCCCGCGGTGCTTTTCTCCATCCTACATTGCCACTCACTGCCTATCCTAATTCAGACCCTCCGATTCACACCACCCCGTGATGTTTTTCTCACTCCTACTAGTGAATGTAATGTAACACACACCCATGCAATGCGCACCACCCCGTGATGTTTTTCTCACTCCTACTAGTGAATGTAATGTAACACACACCCATACAATGTGCACCACCCCGGGATGTTTTTCAGAAACCTATCCTACATTGCCACTGCATGTTCCCTGACCTCCCCATGCTGACCACCCCGCGGTGCTTTTCTCCATCCTACATTGCCACTCACTGCCTATCCTTAATGAGACCCTCGGATTCACACCACCCCGTGATGTTTTTCTCACTCCTACTAGTGAATGTAATGTAACACACACCCATACAATGCGCACCACCCCGCGATGTTTTTCGGACCTATCCTACATTGCCACTGCATGTTCCCTGACCTCGCCATGCTGACCACCCCGCGGTGCTTTTCTCCATCCTACATTGCCACTCACTGCCTATCCTAATTCAGACCCTCCGATTCACACTACCCCGTGATGTTTTTCTCACTCCTACTAGTGAATGTAATGTAACACACACCCATACAATGCGCACCACCCCGCGATGTTTTTCAGAAACCTATCCTACATTGCCACTGCATGTTCCCTGACCTCCCCATGCTGACCACCCCGCGGTGCTTTTCTCCATCCTACATTGCCACTCACTGCCTATCCTAATTCAGACCCTCCGATTCACACCACCCCGCGACGTTTTTCTCACTCCTACTAGTGAATGTAATGTAACACACACCCATACAATGCGCACCACCCCGCGATGTTTTTCAGAAACCTATCCTACATTGCCATTGCATGTTCCCTGACCTCCCCATGCTGACCACCTCGCGGTGCTTTTCTCCATCCTACATTGCCACTCACTGCCTATTCTAGTTCAGACCCTCCGATTCAAACCACCCCGTGATGTTTTTCTCACTCCTACTAGTGAATGTAATGTAACACACACCCATACAATGCGCACAACCCAGTGATGTTTTTCTCACTCCTACTAGTGAATGTAATGTAACACACACCCAAACAATGCGCACCACCCCGTGATGTTTTTCAGAAAACTATCCTACATTGCCACTGCATGTTCCCTGACCTCCCCATGCTGACCAACCCGCAGTGCTTTTCTCCATCCTACATTGCCACTCACTGCCTATCCTAATTCAGACCCTCCGATTCACACCACCCCGTGATGTTTTTCTCACTCCTACTAGTGAATGCAATGTAACACACACCCATACAATGCGCACCACCCCGCGATGTTTTCCATAAACCTATCCTACATTGCCACTGCATGTTCCCTGACCTCCCCATGCTGAACACCCCGCGGTGGTTTTCTCCATCCTACATTGCCACTCACTGCCTATGCTAATTCAGACATTCCGA
The DNA here is from genome assembly GCF_034190915.1 of Cavia porcellus. Classification (NCBI taxonomy): domain Eukaryota; kingdom Metazoa; phylum Chordata; class Mammalia; order Rodentia; family Caviidae; genus Cavia; species Cavia porcellus. The sequence goes on from NW_026948005.1 coordinate 49,656, forward strand.
TTCACACCACCCCGTGATGTTTTTCTCACTCCTACTAGTGAATGTAATGTAACACACACCCATACAATGCGCACCACCCCATGATGTTTTTCTCACTCCTACTAGAGAATGTTATGTAACACACACCCATACAATGCGCACCACCCCGCGATGTTTTTCATAAACCTATCCAAAATTTCCACTGCATGTTTCCTGACCTCCCCATGCTGACCACCCCGCGGTGCTTTTCTCCATCCCACATTGCCACACACTGCCTATCCTAATTCAGACCCTCCGATTCACACCACCCCGTGATGTTTTTCTCACTACTACTAGTGAATGTAATGTAACACACACCCATACAATGCGCACCACCCCGTGATGTTTTTCTCACTCCTACTAGTGAATGTAATGTAACACACACTAATACAATGCGCACCATCTCGCGATGTTTTTCAGAGACCTATCCTACATTGCCACTGCATGTTCCCTGACCTCCCCATGCTGACCACCCCACGGTACTTTTCTCCATCCTACATTGCCACTCACTGCCTATCCTAATTCTGACACTCTGATTCACACCACCCCGTGATGTTTTTCTCACTCCTACTAGTGAATGTAATGTAACACACACCCATACAATGCGCACCACCCCGTGATGTTTTTCAGAAACCTATCCTACATTGCCACTGCATGTTCCCTGACCTCCCCATGCTGACCACCCCCCGGTGTTTTTCTCCATCCTACATTGCCACTCACTGCCTATCCTAATTCAGACCCTCCGTTTCACACCACCCCGTGATGTTTTTCTCACTCCTACTAGTGAATGTAATGTAACACACACCCATGCAATGCGCACCACCCCGTGATGTTTTTCTCACTCCTACTAGTGAATGTAATGTAACACACACCCATACAATGCGCACCACCCCCGATGTTTTTCAGAAACCTATCCTACATTGCCACTGCATGTTCCCTGACCTCCCCATGCTGACCACCCCGCGGTGCTTTTCTCCATCCTACATTGCCACTCACTGCCTATCCTAATTCAGACCCTCCGATTCACACCACCCCGTGATGTTTTTCTCACTCCTACTAGTGAATGTAATGTAACACACACCCATGCAATGCGCACCACCCCGTGATGTTTTTCTCACTCCTACTAGTGAATGTAATGTAACACACACCCATACAATGTGCACCACCCCGGGATGTTTTTCAGAAACCTATCCTACATTGCCACTGCATGTTCCCTGACCTCCCCATGCTGACCACCCCGCGGTGCTTTTCTCCATCCTACATTGCCACTCACTGCCTATCCTTAATGAGACCCTCGGATTCACACCACCCCGTGATGTTTTTCTCACTCCTACTAGTGAATGTAATGTAACACACACCCATACAATGCGCACCACCCCGCGATGTTTTTCGGACCTATCCTACATTGCCACTGCATGTTCCCTGACCTCGCCATGCTGACCACCCCGCGGTGCTTTTCTCCATCCTACATTGCCACTCACTGCCTATCCTAATTCAGACCCTCCGATTCACACTACCCCGTGATGTTTTTCTCACTCCTACTAGTGAATGTAATGTAACACACACCCATACAATGCGCACCACCCCGCGATGTTTTTCAGAAACCTATCCTACATTGCCACTGCATGTTCCCTGACCTCCCCATGCTGACCACCCCGCGGTGCTTTTCTCCATCCTACATTGCCACTCACTGCCTATCCTAATTCAGACCCTCCGATTCACACCACCCCGCGACGTTTTTCTCACTCCTACTAGTGAATGTAATGTAACACACACCCATACAATGCGCACCACCCCGCGATGTTTTTCAGAAACCTATCCTACATTGCCATTGCATGTTCCCTGACCTCCCCATGCTGACCACCTCGCGGTGCTTTTCTCCATCCTACATTGCCACTCACTGCCTATTCTAGTTCAGACCCTCCGATTCAAACCACCCCGTGATGTTTTTCTCACTCCTACTAGTGAATGTAATGTAACACACACCCATACAATGCGCACAACCCAGTGATGTTTTTCTCACTCCTACTAGTGAATGTAATGTAACACACACCCAAACAATGCGCACCACCCCGTGATGTTTTTCAGAAAACTATCCTACATTGCCACTGCATGTTCCCTGACCTCCCCATGCTGACCAACCCGCAGTGCTTTTCTCCATCCTACATTGCCACTCACTGCCTATCCTAATTCAGACCCTCCGATTCACACCACCCCGTGATGTTTTTCTCACTCCTACTAGTGAATGCAATGTAACACACACCCATACAATGCGCACCACCCCGCGATGTTTTCCATAAACCTATCCTACATTGCCACTGCATGTTCCCTGACCTCCCCATGCTGAACACCCCGCGGTGGTTTTCTCCATCCTACATTGCCACTCACTGCCTATGCTAATTCAGACATTCCGATTCACACCACCCCGTGATGTTTTTCTCACTCCTACTAGTGAATGTAATGTAACACACACCCATACAATGCGCACCACCCCATGATGTTTTTCTCACTCCTACTAGAGAATGTTATGTAACACACACCCATACAATGCGCACCACCCCGCGATGTTTTTCATAAACCTATCCAAAATTTCCACTGCATGTTCCCTGACCTCCCCATGCTGACCACCCCGCGGTGCTTTTCTCCATCCCACATTGCCACACACTGCCTATCCTAATTCAGACCCTCCGATTCACACCACCCCGTGATGTTTTTCTCACTACTACTAGTGAATGTAATGTAACACACACCCATACAATGCGCACCACCCCGTGATGTTTTTCTCACTCCTACTAGTGAATGTAATGTAACACACACTAATACAATGCGCACCATCTCGCGATGTTTTTCAGAGACCTATCCTACATTGCCACTGCATGTTCCCTGACCTCCCCATGCTGACCACCCCACGGTACTTTTCTCCATCCTACATTGCCACTCACTGCCTATCCTAATTCTGACACTCTGATTCACACCACCCCGTGATGTTTTTCTCACTCCTACTAGTGAATGTAATGTAACACACACCCATACAATGCGCACCACCCCGTGATGTTTTTCAGAAACCTATCCTACATTGCCACTGCATGTTCCCTGACCTCCCCATGCTGACCACCCCCCGGTGCTTTTCTCCATCCTACATTGCCACTCACTGCCTATCCTAATTCAGACCCTCCGTTTCACACCACCCCGTGATGTTTTTCTCACTCCTACTAGTGAATGTAATGTAACACACACCCATATAATGCGCACCACCTCGCGATGTTTTTCAGAAACCTATCGTACATTGCCACTGCATGTTCCCTGACCTCCCCATGCTGACAACCCTACGGTGCTTTTCTTCATCCTACATTGACACTCACTGCCTATCCTAATTGAGACCCTCCTATTAACACCACCCCGTCATGTTTTTCTCACTCCTACTAGTAAATATAATGTAACTCACACCCATACAATGCGCACCACCCCGCGATGTTTTTCAGAAACCTATCCTACATTGATACTGCATGTTCCCTGAGCTCCCCATGCTGACCACACCGCGGTGCTTTTCTTCATCCTACATTGACACTCACTGCCTATCCTAATTCAGACCCTCCGATTCACACCTCCTCGTGATGTTTTTCTCATTCCTACTAGTGAATGTAATGTAACACACACCCATACAATGCGCACCACCCCGTGATGTTTTTCAGAAACCTATCCTACATTGCCACTGCATGTTCCCTGACCTCCCCATGCTGACCACCCCGCGGTGCTTTTCTCCATGCTACATTGCCACTCACTGCCTATCCTAATTCAGACCCTCCGATTCACACCACCCCGTGATGTTTTTCTCACTCCTACTAGTGAATGTAATGTAACACACACCCATACCTTGCGCACCAGCACGCGATGTTTTTCAGAAACCTATCCTACATTGCCACTGCATGTTCCCTGACCTCCCCATGCTGACCACCCCGCGGTGCTTTTCTCCATCCTACATTGCCACTCACTGCCTATCCTAATTCAGACCCTCCGATTCACACCACCCCGTGATGTTTTTCTCACTCCTACTAGTGAATGTAATGTATCACACACCCATACAAGGCGCACCAGCACGCGATGTTTTTCAGAAACCTATCCTACATTGCCACTGCATGTTCCCTGACCTCCCCATGCTGACCAGCCCGCGGTGCTTTTCTCCATCCTACATTGCCACTCACTGCCTATCCTAATTCAGACCCTCCGATTCACACCACCCCGTGATGTTTTTCTCACTCCTACTAGTGAATGTAATGTAACACACACCCATACAATGCGCACCACCCCGTGATGTTTTTCAGAAAACTATCCTACATTGCCACTGCATGTTCCCTGACCTCCCCATGCGGACCATCCCGCGGTGATTTTCTCCATCCTACATTGCCACTCACTGCCTATCCTAATTCAGTCCCTCCGATTCACACCACCCCGTGATGTTTTTCTCACTCCTACTAGTGAATGTAATGTAACACACACCCATACAATGCGCACCACTCCGTGATGTTTTTCTCACTCCTACTAGTGAATGTAATGTAACACACAATCATACAATGCGCACCACCCCGCGATGTTTTTCATAAACCTATCCTACATTGCCACTGCATGTTCCCTGACAACCCCATGCTGACCACCCCGCGGTGCTTTTCTCCATTCTACATTGACACTCACTGCCTATCCTAATTCAGACCCTCCGATTCACACCACCCCGCGATGTTTTTCTCACTCCTACTAGTGAATGTAATGTAACACACTCCCAAACAATGCGCACGACCCCGTGATGTTTTTCAGAAAACTATCCTACATTGCCACTGCATGTTCCCTGACCTCCCCATGCTGACCAACCCGCAGTGCTTTTCTCCATCCTACATTGCCACTCACTGCCTATCCTAATTCAGACCCTCCGATTCACACCACCCCGTGATGTTTTTCTCACTCCTACTAGTGAATGCAATGTAACACACACCCATACAATGCGCACCACCCCGCGATGTTTTCCATAAACCTATCCTACATTGCCACTGCATGTTCCCTGACCTCCCCATGCTGAACACCCCGCGGTGGTTTTCTCCATCCTACATTGCCACTCACTGCCTATGCTAATTCAGACATTCCGATTCACACCACCCCGTGATGTTTTTCTCACTCCTACTAGTGAATGTAATGTAACACACACCCATACAATGCGCACCACCCCATGATGTTTTTCTCACTCCTACTAGAGAATGTTATGTAACACACACCCATACAATGCGCACCACCCCGCGATGTTTTTCATAAACCTATCCAAAATTTCCACTGCATGTTCCCTGACCTCCCCATGCTGACCACCCCGCGGTGCTTTTCTCCATCCCACATTGCCACACACTGCCTATCCTAATTCAGACCCTCCGATTCACACCACCCCGTGATGTTTTTCTCACTACTACTAGTGAATGTAATGTAACACACACCCATACAATGCGCACCACCCCGTGATGTTTTTCTCACTCCTACTAGTGAATGTAATGTAACACACACTAATACAATGCGCACCATCTCGCGATGTTTTTCAGAGACCTATCCTACATTGCCACTGCATGTTCCCTGACCTCCCCATGCTGACCACCCCACGGTACTTTTCTCCATCCTACATTGCCACTCACTGCCTATCCTAATTCTGACACTCTGATTCACACCACCCCGTGATGTTTTTCTCACTCCTACTAGTGAATGTAATGTAACACACACCCATACAATGCGCACCACCCCGTGATGTTTTTCAGAAACCTATCCTACATTGCCACTGCATGTTCCCTGACCTCCCCATGCTGACCACCCCCCGGTGCTTTTCTCCATCCTACATTGCCACTCACTGCCTATCCTAATTCAGACCCTCCGTTTCACACCACCCCGTGATGTTTTTCTCACTCCTACTAGTGAATGTAATGTAACACACACCCATATAATGCGCACCACCTCGCGATGTTTTTCAGAAACCTATCCTACATTGCCACTGCATGTTCCCTGACCTCCCCATGCTGACAACCCTACGGTGCTTTTCTTCATCCTACATTGACACTCACTGCCTATCCTAATTGAGACCCTCCTATTAACACCACCCCGTCATGTTTTTCTCACTCCTACTAGTAAATATAATGTAACTCACACCCATACAATGCGCACCACCCCGCGATGTTTTTCAGAAACCTATCCTACATTGATACTGCATGTTCCCTGAGCTCCCCATGCTGACCACACCGCGGTGCTTTTCTTCATCCTACATTGACACTCACTGCCTATCCTAATTCAGACCCTCCGATTCACACC
>NW_026948006.1:0-56000 GCF_034190915.1 Cavia porcellus
ATACAATGCGCACCACCCCGTGATGTTTTTCTCACTGCTACTAGTGAATCTAATGTAACACACACCCATACAATGCGCACCACCCCGTGATGTTTTTCTCACTGCTACTAGTGAATCTAATGTAACACACACCCATACAATGCGCACCACCCCGTGATGTTTTTCTCACTCCTACTAGTGAATCCAATGTAACACACACCCATACAATGCGCACCACCCCGTGATGTTTTTCTCACTCCTACTAGTGAATGTAATGTAACACACACCCATACAATGCGCACCACCCCGTGATGTTTTTCTCACTCCTACTAGTGAATGTAATGTAACACACACCCATACAATGCGCACCACCCCGTGATGTTTTTCTCACTCCTACTAGTGAATGTAATGTAACACACACCCATACAATGCGCACCACCCCGTGATGTTTTTCCAATCCTACTAGTGAATGTAATGTAACACACACCCATACAATGCGCACCACCCCGTGATGTTTTTCTCACTCCTATAGTGAATCCAATGTAACACACACCCATACAATGCGCACCACCCCGTGATGTTTTTCTCACTCCTACTAGTGAATCCAATGTAACACACACCCATACAATGCGCACCACCCCGTGATGTTTTTCTCACTCCTACTAGTGAATCCAATGTAACACACACCCATACAATGCGCACCACCCCGTGATGTTTTTCTCACTCCTACTAGTGAATCCAATGTAACACACACCCATACAATGCGCACCACCCCGTGATGTTTTTCTCACTCCTACTAGTGAATCCAATGTAACACACACCCATACAATGCGCACCACCCCGTGATGTTTTTCTCACTCCTACTAGTGAATGTAATGTAACACACACCCACACAATGTGCACCACCCCGTGATGTTTTTCTCACTCCTACTAGTGAATCGAATGTAACACACACCCATACAATGCGCACCACCCCGTGATGTTTTTCTCACTCCTACTAGTGAATCCAATGTAACACACACCCATACAATGCGCACCACCCCGTGATGTTTTTCTCACTCCTACTAGTGAATCCAATGTAACACACACCCATACAATGCGCACCACCCCGTGATGTTTTTCTCACTGCTACTAGTGAATCCAATGTAACACACACCCATACAATGCGCACCACCCCGTGATGTTTTTCTCACTGCTACTAGTGAATCTAATGTAACACACACCCTTACAATGCGCACCACCCCGTGATGTTTTTCTCACTGCTACTAGTGAATGTAATGTAACACACACCCATACAATGCGCACCACCCCGCGATGTTTTTCTCACTGCTACTAGTGAATGTAATGTAACACACACCCATACAATGCGCACCACCCCGCGATGTTTTTCTCACTGCTACTAGTGAATGTAATGTAACACACACCCATACAATGCGCACCACCCCGCGATGTTTTTCTCACTGCTACTAGTGAATGTAATGTAACACACACCCACACAATGCGCACCACCCCGTGATGTTTTTCTCACTCCTACTAGTGAATGTAATGTAACACACACCCACACAATGCGCACCACCCCGTGATGTTTTTCTCACTCCTACTAGTGAATCCAATGTAACACACACCCATACAATGCGCACCACCCCGTGATGTTTTTCTCACTCCTACTAGTGAATCCAATGTAACACACACCCATACAATGCGCACCACCCCGTGATGTTTTTCTCACTCCTACTAGTGAATCCAATGTAACACACACCCATACAATGCGCACCACCCCGTGATGTTTTTCTCACTCCTACTAATGAATCCAATGTAACACACACCCATACAATGCGCACCACCCCGCGATGTTTTTCTCACTGCTACTAGTGAATCCAATGTAACACACACCCATACAATGCGCACCACCCCGTGATGTTTTTCTCACTGCTACTAGTGAATCTAATGTAACACACACCCATACAATGCGCACCACCCCGTGATGTTTTTCTCACTGCTACTAGTGAATCTAATGTAACACACACCCATACAATGCGCACCACCCCGTGATGTTTTTCTCACTCCTACTAGTGAATGCAATGTAACACACACCCATACAATGCGCACCACCCCGTGATGTTTTTCTCACTCCTACTAGTGAATCCAATGTAACACACACCCATACAATGCGCACCACCCCGTGATGTTTTGCTCACTCCTTCTAGTGAATCCAATGTAACACACACCCATACAATGCGCACCACCCCGTGATGTTTTTCTCACTCCTACTAGTGAATCCAATGTAACACACACCCATACAATGCGCACCACCCCGTGATGTTTTTCTCACTCCTACTAGTGAATCTAATGTAACACACACCCATACATTGCGCACCACCCCGTGATGTTTTTCTCACTCCTACTAGTGAATCTAATGTAACACACACCCATACAATGAGAACCACCCCGTGATGTTTTTCTCACTGCTACTAGTGAATCTAATGTAACACACACCCATACAATGCGCACCACCCCGTGATGTTTTTCTCACTGCTACTAGTGAATGTAATGTAACACACACCCATACAATGCGCACCACCCCGTGATGTTTTTCTCACTCCTACTAGTGAATCTAATGTAACACACACCCATACAATGCGCACCACCCCGTGATGTTTTTCTCACTCCGACTAGTGAATGTAATGTAACACACACGCATACAATGCGCACCACCCCGTGATGTTTTTCTCACTCCGACTAGTGAATCCAATGTAACACACACCCATACAATGCGCACCACCCCGTGATGTTTTTGTCACTCCTACTAGTGAATCCAATGTAACACACACCCATACAATGCGCACCACCCCGTGATGTTTTTCTCACTCCTACTAGTGAATCCAATGTAACACACACCCATACAATGCGCACCACCCCGTGATGTTTTTCTCACTGCTACTAGTGAATCCAATGTAACACACACCCATACAATGCGCACCACCCCGTGATGTTTTTCTCACTGCTACTAGTGAATCCAATGTAACACACACCCATACAATGCGCACCACCCCGTGATGTTTTTCTCACTGCTACTAGTGAATCCAATGTAACACACACCCATACAATGCGCACCACCCCGTGATGATTTTCTCACTGCTACTAGTGAATCTAATGTAACATACACCCATACAATGCGCACCACCCCGTGATGTTTTTCTCACTGCTACTAGTGAATCCAATGTAACACACACCCATACAATGCGCACCACCCCGTGATGTTTTTCTCACTGCTACTAGTGAATCTAATGTAACACACACCCATACAATGCGCACCACCCCGTGATGTTTTTCTCACTCCTACTAGTGAATCTAATGTAACACACACCCATACAATGCGCACCACCCCGTTATGTTTTTCTCACTCCTACTAGTGAATCTAATGTAACACACACCCATACAATGCGCACCACCGCGTGATGTTTTTCTCACTCCTACTAGTGAATGTAATGTAACACACACCCATACAATGCGCACCACCCCGTGATGTTTTTCTCACTCCTACTAGTGAATGTAATGTAACACACACCCATACAATGCGCACCACCCCGTGATGTTTTTCTCACTCCTACTAGTGAATGTAATGTAACACACACCCATACAATGCGCACCACCCCGTGATGTTTTTCTCACTGCTACTAGTGAACGTAATGTAACACACACCCATACAATGCGCACCACCCCGTGATGTTTTTCTCACTCCTACTAGTGAATCCAATGTAACACATACCCATACAATGCGCACCACCCCGTGATGTTTTTCTCACTCCTACTAGTGAATGTAATGTAACACACACCCACACAATGCGCACCACCCCGTGATGTTTTTCTCACTCCTACTAGTGAATCCAATGTAACACACACCCACACAATGCGCACCACCCCGTGATGTTTTTCTCACTCCTACTAGTGAATCCAATGTAACACACACCCATACAATGCGCACCACCCCGTGATGTTTTTCTCACTGCTACTAGTGAATCCAATGTAACACACACCCATACAATGCGCACCACCCCGTGATGTTTTTCTCACTGCTACTAGTGAATCCAATGTAACACACACCCATACAATGCGCACCACCCCGTGATGTTTTTCTCACTGCTACTAGTGAATCCAATGTAACACACACCCATACAATGCGCACCACCCCGTGATGTTTTTCTCACTGCTACTAGTGAATCTAATGTAACACACACCCATACAATGCGCACCACCCCGTGATGTTTTTCTCACTGCTACTAGTGAATCTAATGTAACACACACCCATACAATGCGCACCACCCCGTGATGTTTTTCTCACTGCGACTAGTGAATCTAATGTAACACACACCCATACAATGCGCACCACCCGGTGATGTTTTTCTCACTCCGACTAGTGAATGTAATGTATCACACACCCATACAATGCGCACCACCCCGTGATGTTTTTCTCACTCCTACTAGTGAATGTAATGTAACACACACCCATACAATGCGCACCACCCCGTGATGTTTTTCTCACTCCTACTAGTGAATCTAATGTAACACACACCCATACAATGCGCACCACCGCGTGATGTTTTTCTCACTCCTACTAGTGAATGTAATGTAACACACACCCATACAATGCGCACCACCCCGTGATGTTTTTCTCACTCCTACTAGTGAATGTAATGTAACACACACCCATAAAATGCGCACCACCCCGTGATGTTTTTCTCACTCCTACTAGTGAATGTAATGTAACACACACCCATACAATGCGCACCACCCCGTGATGTTTTTCTCACTGCTACTAGTGAATGTAATGTAACACACACCCATACAATGCGCACCACCCCGTGATGTTTTTCTCACTCCTACTAGTGAATCCAATGTAACACACACCCATACAATGCGCACCACCCCGTGATGTTTTTCTCACTCCTACTGGTGAATGTAATGTAACACACACCCACACAATGCGCACCACCCCGTGATGTTTTTCTCACTCCTACTAGTGAATCCAATGTAACACACACCCATACAATGCGCACCACCCCGTGATGTTTTTCTCACTCCTACTAGTGAATCCAATGTAACACACACCCATACAATGCGCACCACCCCGTGATGTTTTTCTCACTCCTACTAGTGAATCCAATGTAACACACACCCATACAATGCGCACCACCACGTGATATTTTTCTCACTGCTACTAGTGAATCCAATGTAACACACACCCATACAATGCGCACCACCCCGTGATGTTTTTCTCACTGCTACTAGTGAATCTAATGTAACACACACCCATACAATGCGCACCACCCCGCGATGTTTTTCTCACTGCTACTAGTGAATGTAATGTAACACACACCCATACAATGCGCACCACCCCGCGATGTTTTTCTCACTGCTACTAGTGAATGTAATGTAACACACACCCATACAATGCGCACCACCCCGCGATGTTTTTCTCACTGCTACTAGTGAATGTAATGTAACACACACCCATACAATGCGCACCACCCCGCGATGTTTTTCTCACTGCTACTAGTGAATGTAATGTAACACACACCCACACAATGCGCACCACCCCGTGATGTTTTTCTCACTCCTACTAGTGAATGTAATGTAACACACACCCACACAATGCGCACCACCCCGTGATGTTTTTCTCACTCCTACTAGTGAATCCAATGTAACACACACCCACACAATGCGCACCACCCCGTGATGTTTTTCTCACTCCTACTAGTGAATCCAATGTAACACACACCCATACAATGCGCACCACCCCGTGATGTTTTTCTCACTCCTACTAGTGAATCCAATGTAACACACACCCATACAATGCGCACCACCCCGCGATGTTTTTCTCACTCCTACTAGTGAATCCAATGTAACACACACCCATACAATGCGCACCACCCCGTGATGTTTTGCTCACTCCTTCTAGTGAATCCAATGTAACACACACCCATACAATGCGCACCACCCCGTGATGTTTTTCTCACTCCTACTAGTGAATCCAATGTAACACACACCCATACAATGCGCACCACCCCGTGATGTTTTTCTCACTCCTACTAGTGAATCCAATGTAACACACACCCATACAATGCGCACCACCCCGTGATGTTTTTCTCACTCCTACTAGTGAATCTAATGTAACACACACCCATACAATGCGCACCACCCCGTGATGTTTTTCTCACTCCTACTAGTGAATCTAATGTAACACACACCCATACAATGAGAACCACCCCGTGATGTTTTTCTCACTGCTACTAGTGAATCTAATGTAACACACACCCATACAATGCGCACCACCCCGTGATGTTTTTCTCACTGCTACTAGTGAATCTAATGTAACACACACCCATACAATGCGCACCACCCCGTGATGTTTTTCTCACTCCTACTAGTGAATCCAATGTAACACACACCCATACAATGCGCACCACCCCGTGATGTTTTTCTCACTCCTACTAGTGAATGTAATGTAACACACACCCATACAATGCGCACCACCCCGTGATGTTTTTCTCACTCCTACTAGTGAATGTAATGTAACACACACCCATACAATGCGCACCACCCCGTGATGTTTTTCCAATCCTACTAGTGAATGTAATGTAACACACACCCATACAATGCGCACCACCCCGTGATGTTTTTCTCACTCCTACTAGTGAATGTAATATAACACACACCCATACAATGCGCACCACCCCGTGATGTTTTTCTCACTCCTACTAGTGAATCCAATGTAACACACACCCACACAATGCGCACCACCCCGTGATGTTTTTCTCACTCCTACTAGTGAATGTAATGTAACACACACCCACACAATGCGCACCACCCCGTGATGTTTTTCTCACTCCTACTAGTGAATCCAATGTAACACACACCCACACAATGCGCACCACCCCGTGATGTTTTTCTCACTCCTACTAGTGAATCCAATGTAACACACACCCATACAATGCGCACCACCCCGTGATGTTTTTCTCACTCCTACTAGTGAATCCAATGTAACACACACCCATACAATGCGCACCACCCCGTGATGTTTTTCTCACTCCTACTAGTGAATCCAATGTAACACACACCCATACAATGCGCACCACCCCGTGATGTTTTTCTCACTCCTACTAGTGAATCCAATGTAACACACACCCTTACAATGCGCACCACCCCGTGATGTTTTTCTCACTCCTACTAGTGAATCCAATGTAACACACATCCATACAATGCGCACCACCCCGTGATGTTTTTCTCACTCCTACTAGTGAATCCAATGTAACACACACCCATACAATGCGCACCACCCCGCGATGTTTTTCTCACTGCTACTAGTGAATCCAATGTAACACACACCCATACAATGCGCACCACCCCGTGATGTTTTTCTCACTGCTACTAGTGAATCCAATGTAACACACACCCATACAATGCGCACCACCCCGTGATGTTTTTCTCACTGCTACTAGTGAATGTAATGTAACACACACCCATTCAATGCGCACCACCCCGTGATGTTTTTCTCACTCCTACTAGTGAATCCAATGTAACACACACCCATACAATGCGCACCACCCCGTGATGTTTTTCTCACTCCTACTAGTGAATCCAATGTAACACACACCCATACAATGCGCACCACCCCGTGATGTTTTGCTCACTCCTTCTAGTGAATCCAATGTAACACACACCCATACAATGCGCACCACCCCGTGATGTTTTTCTCACTCCTACTAGTGAATCCAATGTAACACACACCCATACAATGCGCACCACCCCGTGATGTTTTTCTCACTCCTACTAGTGAATCCAATGTAACACACACCCATACAATGCGCACCACCCCGTGATGTTTTTCTCACTCCTACTAGTGAATCTAATGTAACACACACCCATACAATGCGCACCACCCCGTGATGTTTTTCTCACTCCTACTAGTGAATCTAATGTAACACACACCCATACAATGAGAACCACCCCGTGATGCTTTTCTCACTGCTACTAGTGAATCTAATGTAACACACACCCATACAATGCGCACCACCCCGTGATGTTTTTCTCACTGCTACTAGAGAATGTAATGTAACACACACCCATACAATGCGCACCACCCCGTGATGTTTTTCTCACTCCTACTAGTGAATCCAATGTAACACACACCCATACAATGCGCACCACCCCGTGATGTTTTTCTCACTGCTACTAGTGAATGTAATGTAACACACACCCATACAATGCGCACCACCCCGTGATGTTTTTCTCACTCCTACTAGTGAATGTAATGTAACACACACCCATACAATGCGCACCACCCCGTGATGTTTTTCCAATCCTACTAGTGAATGTAATGTAACACACACCCATACAATGCGCACCACCCCGTGATGTTTTTCTCACTCCTACTAGTGAATGTAATATAACACACACCCATACAATGCGCACCACCCCGTGATGTTTTTCTCACTCCTACTAGTGAATCCAATGTAACACACACCCATACAATGCGCACCACCCCGTGATGTTTTTCTCACTGCTACTAGTGAATCCAATGTAACACACACCCATACAATGCGCACCACCCCGTGATGTTTTTCTCACAGCTACTAGTGAATCCAATGTAACACACACCCATACAATGCGCACCACCCCGTGATGTTTTTCTCACTGCTACTAGTGAATCTAATGTAACACACACCCATACAATGCGCACCACCCCGTGATGTTTTTCTCACTGCTACTAGTGAATCTAATGTAACACACACCCATACAATGCGCACCACCCCGTGATGTTTTTCTCACTCCTACTAGTGAATCCAATGTAACACACACCCATACAATGCGCACCACCCCGTGATGTTTTTCTCACTCCTACTAGTGAATGTAATGTAACACACACCCATACAATGCGCACCACCCCGTGATGTTTTTCTCACTCCTACTAGTGAATGTAATGTAACACACAGCCATACAATGCGCACCACCCCGTGATGTTTTTCTCACTCCTACTAGTGAATGTAATGTAACACACACCCATACAATGCGCACCACCCCGTGATGTTTTTCCAATCCTACTAGTGAATGTAATGTAACACACACCCATACAATGCGCACCACCCCGTGATGTTTTTCTCACTCCTACTAGTGAATCCAATGTAACACACACCCATACAATGCGCACCACCGCGTGATGTTTTTCTCACTGCTACTAGTGAATCCAATGTAACACACACCCATACAATGCGCACCACCCCGTGATGTTTTTCTCACTCCTACTAGTGAATGTAATGTAACACACACCCACACAATGCGCACCACCCCGTGATGTTTTTCTCACTCCTACTAGTGAATCCAATGTAACACACACCCATACAATGCGCACCACCCCGTGATGTTTTTCTCACTCCTACTAGTGAATCCAATGTAACACACACCCATACAATGCGCACCACCCCGTGGTGTTTTTCTCACTCCTACTAGTGAATCCAATGTAACACACACCCATACAATGCGCACCACCCCGTGATGTTTTTCTCACTCCTACTAGTGAATGTAATGTAACACACACCCACACAATGCGCACCACCCCGTGATGTTTTCCTCACTCCTACTAGTGAATCGAATGTAACACACACCCATACAATGCGCACCACCCCGTGATGTTTTTCTCACTCCTACTAGTGAATCCAATGTAACACACACCCATACAATGCGCACCACCCCGTGATGTTTTTCTCACTCCTACTAGTGAATCCAATGTAACACACACCCATACAATGCGCACCACCCCGTGATGTTTTTCTCACTGCTACTAGTGAATCCAATGTAACACACACCCATACAATGCGCACCACCCCGTGATGTTTTTCTCACTGCTACTAGTGAATCTAATGTAACACACACCCATACAATGCGCACCACCCCGTGATGTTTTTCTCACTGCTACTAGTGAATGTAATGTAACACACACCCATACAATGCGCACCACCCCGCGATGTTTTTCTCACTGCTACTAGTGAATGTAATGTAACACACACCCATACAATGCGCACCACCCCGCGATGTTTTTCTCACTGCTACTAGTGAATGTAATGTAACACACACCCATACAATGCGCACCACCCCGCGATGTTTTTCTCACTGCTACTAGTGAATGTAATGTAACACACACCCACACAATGCGCACCACCCCGTGATGTTTTTCTCACTCCTACTAGTGAATGTAATGTAACACACACCCACACAATGCGCACCACCCCGTGATGTTTTTCTCACTCCTACTAGTGAATCCAATGTAACACACACCCATACAATGCGCACCACCCCGTGATGTTTTTCTCACTCCTACTAGTGAATCCAATGTAACACACACCCATACAATGCGCACCACCCCGTGATGTTTTCCTCACTCCTACTAGTGAATCCAATGTAACACACACCCATACAATGCGCACCACCCCGTGATGTTTTTCTCACTCCTACTAGTGAATCCAATATAACACACACCCATACAATGCGCACCACCCCGTGATGTTTTTCTCACTCCTACTAGTGAATCCAATGTAACACACACCCATACAATGCGCACCACCCCGTGATGTTTTTCTCACTCCTACTAGTGAATCCAATGTAACACACACCCATACAATGCGCACCACCCCGTGATGTTTTTCTCACTCCTACTAGTGAATCCAATGTAACACACACCCATACAATGCGCACCACCCCGTGATGTTTTTCTCACTGCGACTAGTGAATCTAATGTAACACACACCCATACAATGCGCACCACCCCGTGATGTTTTTCTCACTGCTACTAGTGAATCTAATGTAACACACACCCATACAATGCGCACCACCCCGTGATGTTTTTCTCACTCCTACTAGTGAATCCAATGTAACACACACCCATACAATGCGCACCACCCCGTGATGTTTTTCTCACTCCTACTAGTGAATGTAATGTAACACACACCCATACAATGCGCACCACCCCGTGATGTTTTTCTCACTCCTACTAGTGAATGTAATGTAACACACACCCATACAATGCGCACCACCCCGTGATGTTTTTCCAATCCTACTAGTGAATGTAATGTAACACACACCCATACAATGCGCACCACCCCGTGATGTTTTTCTCACTCCTACTAGTGAATGTAATATAACACACACCCATACAATGCGCACCACCCCGTGATGTTTTTCTCACTCCTACTAGTGAATCCAATGTAACACACACCCACACAATGCGCACCACCCCGTGATGTTTTTCTCACTCCTACTAGTGAATGTAATGTAACACACACCCACACAATGCGCACCACCCCGTGATGTTTTTCTCACTCCTACTAGTGAATCCAATGTAACACACACCCACACAATGCGCACCACCCCGTGATGTTTTTCTCACTCCTACTAGTGAATCCAATGTAACACACACCCATACAATGCGCACCACCCCGTGATGTTTTTCTCACTCCTACTAGTGAATCCAATGTAACACACACCCATACAATGCGCACCACCCCGTGATGTTTTTCTCACTCCTACTAGTGAATCCAATGTAACACACACCCATACAATGCGCACCACCCCGTGATGTTTTTCTCACTCCTACTAGTGAATCCAATGTAACACACACCCTTACAATGCGCACCACCCCGTGATGTTTTTCTCACTCCTACTAGTGAATCCAATGTAACACACACCCATACAATGCGCACCACCCCGTGATGTTTTTCTCACTCCTACTAGTGAATCCAATGTAACACACACCCATACAATGCGCACCACCCCGCGATGTTTTTCTCACTGCTACTAGTGAATCCAATGTAACACACACCCATACAATGCGCACCACCCCGTGATGTTTTTCTCACTGCTACTAGTGAATCCAATGTAACACACACCCATACAATGCGCACCACCCCGTGATGTTTTTCTCACTGCTACTAGTGAATGTAATGTAACACACACCCATTCAATGCGCACCACCCCGTGATGTTTTTCTCACTCCTACTAGTGAATCCAATGTAACACACACCCATACAATGCGCACCACCCCGTGATGTTTTTCTCACTCCTACTAGTGAATCCAATGTAACACACACCCATACAATGCGCACCACCCCGTGATGTTTTGCTCACTCCTTCTAGTGAATCCAATGTAACACACACCCATACAATGCGCACCACCCCGTGATGTTTTTCTCACTCCTACTAGTGAATCCAATGTAACACACACCCATACAATGCGCACCACCCCGTGATGTTTTTCTCACTCCTACTAGTGAATCCAATGTAACACACACCCATACAATGCGCACCACCCCGTGATGTTTTTCTCACTCCTACTAGTGAATCTAATGTAACACACACCCATACAATGCGCACCACCCCGTGATGTTTTTCTCACTCCTACTAGTGAATCTAATGTAACACACACCCATACAATGAGAACCACCCCGTGATGCTTTTCTCACTGCTACTAGTGAATCTAATGTAACACACACCCATACAATGCGCACCACCCCGTGATGTTTTTCTCACTGCTACTAGAGAATGTAATGTAACACACACCCATACAATGCGCACCACCCCGTGATGTTTTTCTCACTCCTACTAGTGAATCCAATGTAACACACACCCATACAATGCGCACCACCCCGTGATGTTTTTCTCACTGCTACTAGTGAATGTAATGTAACACACACCCATACAATGCGCACCACCCCGTGATGTTTTTCTCACTCCTACTAGTGAATGTAATGTAACACACACCCATACAATGCGCACCACCCCGTGATGTTTTTCCAATCCTACTAGTGAATGTAATGTAACACACACCCATACAATGCGCACCACCCCGTGATGTTTTTCTCACTCCTACTAGTGAATGTAATATAACACACACCCATACAATGCGCACCACCCCGTGATGTTTTTCTCACTCCTACTAGTGAATCCAATGTAACACACACCCATACAATGCGCACCACCCCGTGATGTTTTTCTCACTGCTACTAGTGAATCCAATGTAACACACACCCATACAATGCGCACCACCCCGTGATGTTTTTCTCACAGCTACTAGTGAATCCAATGTAACACACACCCATACAATGCGCACCACCCCGTGATGTTTTTCTCACTGCTACTAGTGAATCTAATGTAACACACACCCATACAATGCGCACCACCCCGTGATGTTTTTCTCACTGCTACTAGTGAATCTAATGTAACACACACCCATACAATGCGCACCACCCCGTGATGTTTTTCTCACTCCTACTAGTGAATCCAATGTAACACACACCCATACAATGCGCACCACCCCGTGATGTTTTTCTCACTCCTACTAGTGAATGTAATGTAACACACACCCATACAATGCGCACCACCCCGTGATGTTTTTCTCACTCCTACTAGTGAATGTAATGTAACACACAGCCATACAATGCGCACCACCCCGTGATGTTTTTCTCACTCCTACTAGTGAATGTAATGTAACACACACCCATACAATGCGCACCACCCCGTGATGTTTTTCCAATCCTACTAGTGAATGTAATGTAACACACACCCATACAATGCGCACCACCCCGTGATGTTTTTCTCACTCCTACTAGTGAATCCAATGTAACACACACCCATACAATGCGCACCACCGCGTGATGTTTTTCTCACTGCTACTAGTGAATCCAATGTAACACACACCCATACAATGCGCACCACCCCGTGATGTTTTTCTCACTCCTACTAGTGAATGTAATGTAACACACACCCACACAATGCGCACCACCCCGTGATGTTTTTCTCACTCCTACTAGTGAATCCAATGTAACACACACCCATACAATGCGCACCACCCCGTGATGTTTTTCTCACTCCTACTAGTGAATCCAATGTAACACACACCCATACAATGCGCACCACCCCGTGGTGTTTTTCTCACTCCTACTAGTGAATCCAATGTAACACACACCCATACAATGCGCACCACCCCGTGATGTTTTTCTCACTCCTACTAGTGAATGTAATGTAACACACACCCACACAATGCGCACCACCCCGTGATGTTTTCCTCACTCCTACTAGTGAATCGAATGTAACACACACCCATACAATGCGCACCACCCCGTGATGTTTTTCTCACTCCTACTAGTGAATCCAATGTAACACACACCCATACAATGCGCACCACCCCGTGATGTTTTTCTCACTCCTACTAGTGAATCCAATGTAACACACACCCATACAATGCGCACCACCCCGTGATGTTTTTCTCACTGCTACTAGTGAATCCAATGTAACACACACCCATACAATGCGCACCACCCCGTGATGTTTTTCTCACTGCTACTAGTGAATCTAATGTAACACACACCCATACAATGCGCACCACCCCGTGATGTTTTTCTCACTGCTACTAGTGAATGTAATGTAACACACACCCATACAATGCGCACCACCCCGCGATGTTTTTCTCACTGCTACTAGTGAATGTAATGTAACACACACCCATACAATGCGCACCACCCCGTGTTGTTTTTCTCACTGCTACTAGTGAATGTAATGTAACACACACCCATTCAATGCGCACCACCCCGTGATGTTTTTCTCACTCCTACTAGTGAATCCAATGTAACACACACCCATACAATGCGCACCACCCCGTGATGTTTTTCTCACTCCTACTAGTGAATCCAATGTAACACACACCCATACAATGCGCACCACCCCGTGATGTTTTTCTCACTGCTACTAGTGAATGTAATGTAACACACACCCATTCAATGCGCACCACCCCGTGATGTTTTTCTCACTCCTACTAGTGAATCCAATGTAACACACACCCATACAATGCGCACCACCCCGTGATGTTTTTCTCACTCCTACTAGTGAATCCAATGTAACACACACCCATACAATGCGCACCACCCCGTGATGTTTTGCTCACTCCTTCTAGTGAATCCAATGTAACACACACCCATACAATGCGCACCACCCCGTGATGTTTTTCTCACTCCTACTAGTGAATCCAATGTAACACACACCCATACAATGCGCACCACCCCGTGATGTTTTTCTCACTCCTACTAGTGAATCCAATGTAACACACACCCATACAATGCGCACCACCCCGTGATGTTTTTCTCACTCCTACTAGTGAATCTAATGTAACACACACCCATACAATGCGCACCACCCCGTGATGTTTTTCTCACTCCTACTAGTGAATCTAATGTAACACACACCCATACAATGAGAACCACCCCGTGATGCTTTTCTCACTGCTACTAGTGAATCTAATGTAACACACACCCATACAATGCGCACCACCCCGTGATGTTTTTCTCACTGCTACTAGAGAATGTAATGTAACACACACCCATACAATGCGCACCACCCCGTGATGTTTTTCTCACTCCTACTAGTGAATCCAATGTAACACACACCCATACAATGCGCACCACCCCGTGATGTTTTTCTCACTGCTACTAGTGAATGTAATGTAACACACACCCATACAATGCGCACCACCCCGTGATGTTTTTCTCACTCCTACTAGTGAATGTAATGTAACACACACCCATACAATGCGCACCACCCCGTGATGTTTTTCCAATCCTACTAGTGAATGTAATGTAACACACACCCATACAATGCGCACCACCCCGTGATGTTTTTCTCACTCCTACTAGTGAATGTAATATAACACACACCCATACAATGCGCACCACCCCGTGATGTTTTTCTCACTCCTACTAGTGAATCCAATGTAACACACACCCATACAATGCGCACCACCCCGTGATGTTTTTCTCACTGCTACTAGTGAATCCAATGTAACACACACCCATACAATGCGCACCACCCCGTGATGTTTTTCTCACAGCTACTAGTGAATCCAATGTAACACACACCCATACAATGCGCACCACCCCGTGATGTTTTTCTCACTGCTACTAGTGAATCTAATGTAACACACACCCATACAATGCGCACCACCCCGTGATGTTTTTCTCACTGCTACTAGTGAATCTAATGTAACACACACCCATACAATGCGCACCACCCCGTGATGTTTTTCTCACTCCTACTAGTGAATCCAATGTAACACACACCCATACAATGCGCACCACCCCGTGATGTTTTTCTCACTCCTACTAGTGAATGTAATGTAACACACACCCATACAATGCGCACCACCCCGTGATGTTTTTCTCACTCCTACTAGTGAATGTAATGTAACACACAGCCATACAATGCGCACCACCCCGTGATGTTTTTCTCACTCCTACTAGTGAATGTAATGTAACACACACCCATACAATGCGCACCACCCCGTGATGTTTTTCCAATCCTACTAGTGAATGTAATGTAACACACACCCATACAATGCGCACCACCCCGTGATGTTTTTCTCACTCCTACTAGTGAATCCAATGTAACACACACCCATACAATGCGCACCACCGCGTGATGTTTTTCTCACTGCTACTAGTGAATCCAATGTAACACACACCCATACAATGCGCACCACCCCGTGATGTTTTTCTCACTCCTACTAGTGAATGTAATGTAACACACACCCACACAATGCGCACCACCCCGTGATGTTTTTCTCACTCCTACTAGTGAATCCAATGTAACACACACCCATACAATGCGCACCACCCCGTGATGTTTTTCTCACTCCTACTAGTGAATCCAATGTAACACACACCCATACAATGCGCACCACCCCGTGGTGTTTTTCTCACTCCTACTAGTGAATCCAATGTAACACACACCCATACAATGCGCACCACCCCGTGATGTTTTTCTCACTCCTACTAGTGAATGTAATGTAACACACACCCACACAATGCGCACCACCCCGTGATGTTTTCCTCACTCCTACTAGTGAATCGAATGTAACACACACCCATACAATGCGCACCACCCCGTGATGTTTTTCTCACTCCTACTAGTGAATCCAATGTAACACACACCCATACAATGCGCACCACCCCGTGATGTTTTTCTCACTCCTACTAGTGAATCCAATGTAACACACACCCATACAATGCGCACCACCCCGTGATGTTTTTCTCACTGCTACTAGTGAATCCAATGTAACACACACCCATACAATGCGCACCACCCCGTGATGTTTTTCTCACTGCTACTAGTGAATCTAATGTAACACACACCCATACAATGCGCACCACCCCGTGATGTTTTTCTCACTGCTACTAGTGAATGTAATGTAACACACACCCATACAATGCGCACCACCCCGCGATGTTTTTCTCACTGCTACTAGTGAATGTAATGTAACACACACCCATACAATGCGCACCACCCCGCGATGTTTTTCTCACTGCTACTAGTGAATGTAATGTAACACACACCCATACAATGCGCACCACCCCGCGATGTTTTTCTCACTGCTACTAGTGAATGTAATGTAACACACACCCACACAATGCGCACCACCCCGTGATGTTTTTCTCACTCCTACTAGTGAATGTAATGTAACACACACCCACACAATGCGCACCACCCCGTGATGTTTTTCTCACTCCTACTAGTGAATCCAATGTAACACACACCCATACAATGCGCACCACCCCGTGATGTTTTTCTCACTCCTACTAGTGAATCCAATGTAACACACACCCATACAATGCGCACCACCCCGTGATGTTTTCCTCACTCCTACTAGTGAATCCAATGTAACACACACCCATACAATGCGCACCACCCCGTGATGTTTTTCTCACTCCTACTAGTGAATCCAATATAACACACACCCATACAATGCGCACCACCCCGTGATGTTTTTCTCACTCCTACTAGTGAATCCAATGTAACACACACCCATACAATGCGCACCACCCCGTGATGTTTTTCTCACTCCTACTAGTGAATCCAATGTAACACACACCCATACAATGCGCACCACCCCGTGATGTTTTTCTCACTCCTACTAGTGAATCCAATGTAACACACACCCATACAATGCGCACCACCCCGCGATGTTTTTCTCACTGCTACTAGTGAATCCAATGTAACACACACCCATACAATGCGCACCACCCCGTGATGTTTTTCTCACTGCTACTAGTGAATCTAATGTAACACACACCCATACAATGCGCACCACCCCGTGATGTTTTTCTCACTGCTACTAGTGAATCTAATGTAACACACACCCATACAATGCGCACCACCCCGTGATGTTTTTCTCACTCCTACTAGTGAATCCAATGTAACACACACCCATACAATGCGCACCACCCCGTGATGTTTTTCTCACTCCTACTAGTGAATCCAATGTAACACACACCCATACAATGCGCACCACCCCGTGATGTTTTGCTCACTCCTTCTAGTGAATCCAATGTAACACACACCCATACAATGCGCACCACCCCGTGATGTTTTTCTCACTCCTACTAGTGAATCCAATGTAACACACACCCATACAATGCGCACCACCCCGTGATGTTTTTCTCACTCCTACTAGTGAATCCAATGTAACACACACCCATACAATGCGCACCACCCCGTGATGTTTTTCTCACTCCTACTAGTGAATCTAATGTAACACACACCCATACATTGCGCACCACCCCGTGATGTTTTTCTCACTCCTACTAGTGAATCTAATGTAACACACACCCATACAATGAGAACCACCCCGTGATGTTTTTCTCACTGCTACTAGTGAATCTAATGTAACACACACCCATACAATGCGCACCACCCCGTGATGTTTTTCTCACTGCTACTAGTGAATCTAATGTAACACACACCCATACAATGCGCACCACCCCGTGATGTTTTTCTCACTCCTACTAGTGAATCCAATGTAACACACACCCATACAATGCGCACCACCCCGTGATGTTTTTCTCACTCCTACTAGTGAATGTAATGTAACACACACCCATACAATGCGCACCACCCCGTGATGTTTTTCTCACTCCTACTAGTGAATGTAATGTAACACACACCCATACAATGCGCACCACCCCGTGATGTTTTTCCAATCCTACTAGTGAATGTAATGTAACACACACCCATACAATGCGCACAACCCCGTGATGTTTTTCTCACTCCTACTAGTGAATGTAATATAACACACACCCATACAATGCGCACCACCCCGTGATGTTTTTCTCACTCCTACTAGTGAATCCAATGTAACACACACCCACACAATGCGCACCACCCCGTGATGTTTTTCTCACTCCTACTAGTGAATGTAATGTAACACACACCCACACAATGCGCACCACCCCGTGATGTTTTTCTCACTCCTACTAGTGAATCCAATGTAACACACACCCACACAATGCGCACCACTCCGTGATGTTTTTCTCACTCCTACTAGTGAATCCAATGTAACACACACCCATACAATGCGCACCACCCCGTGATGTTTTTCTCATTCCTACTAGTGAATCCAATGTAACACACACCCTTACAATGCACACCACCCCGTGATGTTTTTCTCACTCCTACTAGTGAATCCAATGTAACACACACCCATACAATGCGCACCACCCCGTGATGTTTTTCTCACTCCTACTAGTGAATCCAATGTAACACACACCCATACAATGCGCACCACCCCGCGATGTTTTTCTCACTGCTACTAGTGAATCCAATGTAACACACACCCATACAATGCGCACCACCCCGTGATGTTTTTCTCACTGCTACTAGTGAATCCAGTGTAACACACACCCATACAATGCGCACCACCCCGTGATGTTTTTCTCACTGCTACTAGTGAATCTAATGTAACACACACCCATACAATGCGCACCACCCCGTGATGTTTTTCTCACTCCTACTGGTGAATCCAATGTAACACACACCCATACAATGCGCACCACCCCGTGATGTTTTTCTCACTCCTACTAGTGAATCCAATGTAACACACACCCATACAATGCGCACCACCCCGTGATGTTTTGCTCACTCCTTCTAGTGAATCCAATGTAACACACACCCATACAATGCGCACCACCCCGTGATGTTTTTCTCACTCCTACTAGTGAATCCAATGTAACACACACCCATAAAATGCGCACCACCCCGTGATGTTTTTCTCACTCCTACTAGTGAATCCAATGTAACACACACCCATACAATGCGCACCACCCCGTGATGTTTTTCTCACTCCTACTAGTGAATCCAATGTAACACACACCCATACAATGCGCACCACCCCGTGATGTTTTGCTCACTCCTTCTAGTGAATCCAATGTAACACACACCCATACAATGCGCACCACCCCGTGATGTTTTTCTCACTCCTACTAGTGAATCCAATGTAACACACACCCATAAAATGCGCACCACCCCGTGATGTTTTTCTCACTCCTACTAGTGAATCCAATGTAACACACACCCATACAATGCGCACCACCCCGTGATGTTTTGCTCACTCCTTCTAGTGAATCCAATGTAACACACACCCATACAATGCGCACCACCCCGTGTTTTTCTCACTCCTACTAGTGAATCCAATGTAACACACACCCATACAATGCGCACCACCCCGTGATGTTTTTCTCACTCCTACTAGTGAATCCAATGTAACACACACCCATACAATGCGCACCACCCCGTGATGTTTTTCTCACTCCTACTAGTGAATCTAATGTAACACACACCCATACATTGCGCACCACACCGTGATGTTTTTCTCACTCCTACTAGTGAATCTAATGTAACACACACCCATACAATGAGAACCACCCCGTGATGTTTTTCTCACTGCTACTAGTGAATCTAATGTAACACACACCCATACAATGCGCACCACCCCGTGATGTTTTTCTCACTGCTACTAGTGAATGTAATGTAACACACACCCATACAATGCGCACCACCCCGTGATGTTTTTCTCACTCCTACTAGTGAATCCAATGTAACACACACCCATACAATGCGCACCACCCCGTGATGTTTTTCTCACTCCTACTAGTGAATGTAATGTAACACACACCCATACAATGCGCACCACCCCGTGATGTTTTTCTCACTCCTACTAGTGAATGTAATGTAACACCCACCCATACAATGCGCACCACCCCGTGATGTTTTTCCAATCCTACTAGTGAATGTAATGTAACACACACCCATACAATGCGCACCACCCCGTGATGTGTTTCTCACTCCTACTAGTGAATGTAATATAACACACACCCATACAATGCGCACCACCCCGTGATGTTTTTCTCACTCCTACTAGTGAATCCAATGTAACACACACCCATACAATGTGCACCACCCCGTGATGTTTTTCTCACTGCTACTAGTGAATCCAATGTAACACACACCCATACAATGCACACCACCCCGTGATGTTTTTCTCACTCCTACTAGTGAATCCAATGTAACACACACCCATACAATGCGCACCACCCCGTGATGTTTTTCTCACTCCTACTAGTGAATGTAATGTAACACACACCCACACAATGCGCACCACCCCGTGATGTTTTTCTCACTCCTACTAGTGAATCCAATGTAACACACACCCATACAATGCGCACCACCCCGTGATGTTTTTCTCACTCCTACTAGTGAATCCAATGTAACACACACCCATACAATGCGCACCACCCCGTGATGTTTTTCTCACTCCTACTAGTGAATCCAATGTAACACACACCCATACAATGCGCACCACCCCGCGATGTTTTTCTCACTGCTACTAGTGAATCCAATGTAACACACACCCATACAATGCGCACCACCCCGTGATGTTTTTCTCACTGCTACTAGTGAATCTAATGTAACACACACCCATACAATGCGCACCACCCCGTGATGTTTTTCTCACTGCTACTAGTGAATCTAATGTAACACACACCCATACAATGCGCACCACCCCGTGATGTTTTTCTCACTCCTACTAGTGAATGCAATGTAACACACACCCATACAATGCGCACCACCCCGTGATGTTTTTCTCACTCCTACTAGTGAATCCAATGTAACACACACCCATACAATGCGCACCACCCCGTGATGTTTTGCTCACTCCTTCTAGTGAATCCAATGTAACACACACCCATACAATGCGCACCACCCCGTGATGTTTTTCTCACTCCTACTAGTGAATCCAATGTAACACACACCCATACAATGCGCACCACCCCGTGATGTTTTTCTCACTCCTACTAGTGAATCCAATGTAACACACACCCATACAATGCGCACCACCCCGTGATGTTTTTCTCACTCCTACTAGTGAATCTAATGTAACACACACCCATACATTTCGCACCACCCCGTGATGTTTTTCTCACTCCTACTAGTGAATCTAATGTAACACACACCCATACAATGAGAACCACCCCGTGATGTTTTTCTCACTGCTACTAGTGAATCTAATGTAACACACACCCATACAATGCGCACCACCCCGTGATGTTTTTCTCACTGCTACTAGTGAATCTAATGTAACACACACCCATACAATGCGCACCACCCCGTGATGTTTTTCTCACTCCTACTAGTGAATCTAATGTAACACACACCCATACAATGCGCACCACCCCGTGATGTTTTTCTCACTCCGACTAGTGAATGTAATGTAACACACACGCATACAATGCGCACCACCCCGTGATGTTTTTCTCACTCCGACTAGTGAATCCAATGTAACACACACCCATACAATGCGCACCACCCCGTGATGTTTTTGTCACTCCTACTAGTGAATCCAATGTAACACACACCCATACAATGCGCACCACCCCGTGATGTTTTTCTCACTCCTACTAGTGAATCCAATGTAACACACACCCATACAATGCGCACCACCCCGTGATGTTTTTCTCACTGCTACTAGTGAATCCAATGTAACACACACCCATACAATGTGCACCACCCCGTGATGTTTTTCTCACTGCTACTAGTGAATCCAATGTAACACACACCCATACAATGCGCACCTCCCCGTGATGTTTTTCTCACTGCTACTAGTGAATCCAATGTAACACACACCCATACAATGCGCACCACCCCGTGATGATTTTCTCACTGCTACTAGTGAATCTAATGTAACATACACCCATACAATGCGCACCACCCCGTGATGTTTTTCTCACTGCTACTAGTGAATCTAATGTAACACACACCCATACAATGCGCACCACCCCGTGATGTTTTTCTCACTGCTACTAGTGAATCTAATGTAACACACACCCATACAATGCGCACCACCCCGTGATGTTTTTCTCACTCCTACTAGTGAATCTAATGTAACACACACCCATACAATGCGCACCACCCCGTTATGTTTTTCTCACTCCTACTAGTGAATCTAATGTAACACACACCCATACAATGCGCACCACCGCGTGATGTTTTTCTCACTCCTACTAGTGAATGTAATGTAACACACACCCATACAATGCGCACCACCCCGTGATGTTTTTCTCACTCCTACTAGTGAATGTAATGTAACACACACCCATACAATGCGCACCACCCCGTGATGTTTTTCTCACTCCTACTAGTGAATGTAATGTAACACACACCCATACAATGCGCACCACCCCGTGATGTTTTTCTCACTGCTACTAGTGAACGTAATGTAACACACACCCATACAATGCGCACCACCCCGTGATGTTTTTCTCACTCCTACTAGTGAATCCAATGTAACACATACCCATACAATGCGCACCACCCCGTGATGTTTTTCTCACTCCTACTAGTGAATGTAATGTAACACACACCCACACAATGCGCACCACCCCGTGATGTTTTTCTCACTCCTACTAGTGAATCCAATGTAACACACACCCACACAATGCGCACCACCCCGTGATGTTTTTCTCACTCCTACTAGTGAATCCAATGTAACACACACCCATACAATGCGCACCACCCCGTGATGTTTTTCTCACTGCTACTAGTGAATCCAATGTAACACACACCCATACAATGCGCACCACCCCGTGATGTTTTTCTCACTGCTACTAGTGAATCCAATGTAACACACACCCATACAATGCGCACCACCCCGTGATGTTTTTCTCACTGCTACTAGTGAATCCAATGTAACACACACCCATACAATGCGCACCACCCCGTGATGTTTTTCTCACTGCTACTAGTGAATCTAATGTAACACACACCCATACAATGCGCACCACCCCGTGATGTTTTTCTCACTGCTACTAGTGAATCTAATGTAACACACACCCATACAATGTGCACCACCCCGTGATGTTTTTCTCACTGCGACTAGTGAATCTAATGTAACACACACCCATACAATGCGCACCACCCGGTGATGTTTTTCTCACTCCGACTAGTGAATGTAATGTATCACACACCCATACAATGCGCACCACCCCGTGATGTTTTTCTCACTCCTACTAGTGAATGTAATGTAACACACACCCATACAATGCGCACCACCCCGTGATGTTTTTCTCACTCCTACTAGTGAATCTAATGTAACACACACCCATACAATGCGCACCACCGCGTGATGTTTTTCTCACTCCTACTAGTGAATGTAATGTAACACACACCCATACAATGCGCACCACCCCGTGATGTTTTTCTCACTCCTACTAGTGAATGTAATGTAACACACACCCATACAATGCGCACCACCCCGTGATGTTTTTCTCACTCCTACTAGTGAATGTAATGTAACACACACCCATACAATGCGCACCACCCCGTGATGTTTTTCTCACTGCTACTAGTGAATGTAATGTAACACACACCCATACAATGCGCACCACCCCGTGATGTTTTTCTCACTCCTACTAGTGAATCCAATGTAACACACACCCATACAATGCGCACCACCCCGTGATGTTTTTCTCACTCCTACTAGTGAATGTAATGTAACACACACCCACACAATGCGCACCACCCCGTGATGTTTTTCTCACTCCTACTAGTGAATCCAATGTAACACACACCCATACAATGCGCACCACCCCGTGATGTTTTTCTCACTCCTACTAGTGAATCCAATGTAACACACACCCATACAATGCGCACCACCCCGTGATGTTTTTCTCACTCCTACTAGTGAATCCAATGTAACACACACCCATACAATGCGCACCACCCCGTGATGTTTTTCTCACTGCTACTAGTGAATCCAATGTAACACACACCCATACAATGCGCACCACCCCGTGATGTTTTTCTCACTGCTACTAGTGAATCTAATGTAACACACACCCATACAATGCGCACCACCCCGTGATGTTTTTCTCACTGCTACTAGTGAATGTAATGTAACACACACCCATACAATGCGCACCACCCCGCGATGTTTTTCTCACTGCTACTAGTGAATGTAATGTAACACACACCCATACAATGCGCACCACCCCGCGATGTTTTTCTCACTGCTACTAGTGAATGTAATGTAACACACACCCACACAATGCGCACCACCCCGCGATGTTTTTCTCACTGCTACTAGTGAATGTAATGTAACACACACCCACACAATGCGCACCACCCCGTGATGTTTTTCTCACTCCTACTAGTGAATGTAATGTAACACACACCCATACAATGCGCACCACCCCGTGATGTTTTTCTCACTCCTACTAGTGAATCCAATGTAACACACACCCACACAATGCGCACCACCCCGTGATGTTTTTCTCACTCCTACTAGTGAATCCAATGTAACACACACCCATACAATGCGCACCACCCCGTGATGTTTTTCTCACTCCTACTAGTGAATCCAATGTAACACACACCCATACAATGCGCACCACCCCGCGATGTTTTTCTCACTCCTACTAGTGAATCCAATGTAACACACACCCATACAATGCGCACCACCCCGTGATGTTTTTCTCACTCCTACTAGTGAATCCAATGTAACACACACCCATACAATGCGCACCACCCCGTGATGTTTTTCTCACTCCTACTAGTGAATCCAATGTAACACACACCCATACAATGCGCACCACCCCGTGATGTTTTTCTCACTCCTACTAGTGAATCCAATGTAACACACACCCATACAATGCGCACCACCCCGTGATGTTTTTCTCACTCCTACTAGTGAATCTAATGTAACACACACCCATACAATGCGCACCACCCCGTGATGTTTTTCTCACTCCTACTAGTGAATCTAATGTAACACACACCCATACAATGAGAACCACCCCGTGATGTTTTTCTCACTGCTACTAGTGAATCTAATGTAACACACACCCATACAATGCGCACCACCCCGTGATGTTTTTCTCACTGCTACTAGTGAATCTAATGTAACACACACCCATACAATGCGCACCACCCCGTGATGTTTTTCTCACTCCTACTAGTGAATCCAATGTAACACACACCCATACAATGCGCACCACCCCGTGATGTTTTTCTCACTCCTACTAGTGAATGTAATGTAACACACACCCATACAATGCGCACCACCCCGTGATGTTTTTCTCACTCCTACTAGTGAATGTAATGTAACACACACCCATACAATGCGCACCACCCCGTGATGTTTTTCCAATCCTACTAGTGAATGTAATGTAACACACACCCATACAATGCGCACCACCCCGTGATGTTTTTCTCACTCCTACTAGTGAATGTAATATAACACACACCCATACAATGCGCACCACCCCGTGATGTTTTTCTCACTCCTACTAGTGAATCCAATGTAACACACACCCACACAATGCGCACCACCCCGTGATGTTTTTCTCACTCCTACTAGTGAATGTAATGTAACACACACCCACACAATGCGCACCACCCCGTGATGTTTTTCTCACTCCTACTAGTGAATCCAATGTAACACACACCCACACAATGCGCACCACCCCGTGATGTTTTTCTCACTCCTACTAGTGAATCCAATGTAACACACACCCATACAATGCGCACCACCCCGTGATGTTTTTCTCACTCCTACTAGTGAATCCAATGTAACACACACCCATACAATGCGCACCACCCCGTGATGTTTTTCTCACTCCTACTAGTGAATCCAATGTAACACACACCCTTACAATGCGCACCACCCCGTGATGTTTTACTCACTCCTACTAGTGAATCCAATGTAACACACATCCATACAATGCGCACCACCCCGTGATGTTTTTCTCACTCCTACTAGTGAATCCAATGTAACACACACCCATACAATGCGCACCACCCCGCGATGTTTTTCTCACTGCTACTAGTGAATCCAATGTAACACACACCCATACAATGCGCACCACCCCGTGATGTTTTTCTCACTGCTACTAGTGAATCCAATGTAACACACACCCATACAATGCGCACCACCCCGTGATGTTTTTCTCACTGCTACTAGTGAATGTAATGTAACACACACCCATACAATGCGCACCACCCCGTGATGTTTTTCTCACTCCTACTAGTGAATCCAATGTAACACACACCCATACAATGCGCACCACCCCGTGATGTTTTTCTCACTCCTACTAGTGAATCCAATGTAACACACACCCATACAATGCGCACCACCCCGTGATGTTTTGCTCACTCCTTCTAGTGAATCCAATGTAACACACACCCATACAATGCGCACCACCCCGTGATGTTTTTCTCACTCCTACTAGTGAATCCAATGTAACACACACCCATACAATGCGCACCACCCCGTGATGTTTTTCTCACTCCTACTAGTGAATCCAATGTAACACACACCCATACAATGCGCACCACCCCGTGATGTTTTTCTCACTCCTACTAGTGAATCTAATGTAACACACACCCATACAATGCGCACCACCCCGTGATGTTTTTCTCACTCCTACTAGTGAATCTAATGTAACACACACCCATACAATGAGAACCACCCCGTGATGCTTTTCTCACTGCTACTAGTGAATCTAATGTAACACACACCCATACAATACGCACCACCCCGTGATGTTTTTCTCACTGCTACTAGAGAATGTAATGTAACACACACCCATACAATGCGCACCACCCCGTGATGTTTTTCTCACTCCTACTAGTGAATCCAATGTAACACACACCCATACAATGCGCACCACCCCGTGATGTTTTTCTCACTGCTACTAGTGAATGTAATGTAACACACACCCATACAATGCGCACCACCCCGTGATGTTTTTCTCACTCCTACTAGTGAATGTAATGTAACACACACCCATACAATGCGCACCACCCCGTGATGTTTTTCCAATCCTACTAGTGAATGTAATGTAACACACACCCATACAATGCGCACCACCCCGTGATGTTTTTCTCACTCCTAGTAGTGAATGTAATATAACACACACCCATACAATGCGCACCACCCCGTGATGTTTTTCTCACTCCTACTAGTGAATCCAATGTAACACACACCCATACAATGCGCACCACCCCGTGATGTTTTTCTCACTGCTACTAGTGAATCCAATGTAACACACACCCATACAATGCACACCACCCCGTGATGTTTTTCTCACTCCTACTAGTGAATCCAATGTAACACACACCCATACAATGCGCACCACCCCGTGATGTTTTTCTCACTGCTACTAGTGAATCTAATGTAACACACACCCATACAATGCGCACCACCCCGTGATGTTTTTCTCACTGCTACTAGTGAATCTAATGTAACACACACCCATACAATGCGCACCACCCCGTGATGTTTTTCTCACTCCTACTAGTGAATCCAATGTAACACACACCCATACAATGCGCACCACCCCGTGATGTTTTTCTCACTCCTACTAGTGAATGTAATGTAACACACACCCATACAATGCGCACCACCCCGTGATGTTTTTCTCACTCCTACTAGTGAATGTAATGTAACACACAGCCATACAATGCGCACCACCCCGTGATGTTTTTCTCACTCCTACTAGTGAATGTAATGTAACACACACCCATACAATGCGCACCACCCCGTGATGTTTTTCCAATCCTACTAGTGAATGTAATGTAACACACACCCATACAATGCGCACCACCCCGTGATGTTTTTCTCACTCCTACTAGTGAATCCAATGTAACACACACCCATACAATGCGCACCACCCCGTGATGTTTTTCTCACTGCTACTAGTGAATCCAATGTAACACACACCCATACAATGCGCACCACCCCGTGATGTTTTTCTCACTCCTACTAGTGAATGTAATGTAACACACACCCATACAATGCGCACCACCCCGTGATGTTTTTCTCACTCCTACTAGTGAATCCAATGTAACACACACCCATACAATGCGCACCACCCCGTGGTGTTTTTCTCACTCCTACTAGTGAATCCAATGTAACACACACCCATACAATGCGCACCACCCCGTGATGTTTTTCTCACTCCTACTAGTGAATGTAATGTAACACACACCCACACAATGCGCACCACCCCGTGATGTTTTTCTCACTCCTACTAGTGAATCGAATGTAACACACACCCATACAATGCGCACCACCCCGTGATGTTTTTCTCACTCCTACTAGTGAATCCAATGTAACACACACCCATACAATGCGCACCACCCCGTGATGTTTTTCTCACTCCTACTAATGAATCCAATGTAACACACACCCATACAATGCGCACCACCCCGTGATGTTTTTCTCACTGCTACTAGTGAATCCAATGTAACACACACCCATACAATGCGCACCACCCCGTGATGTTTTTCTCACTGCTACTAGTGAATCTAATGTA
Source organism: Cavia porcellus (assembly GCF_034190915.1). Classification (NCBI taxonomy): domain Eukaryota; kingdom Metazoa; phylum Chordata; class Mammalia; order Rodentia; family Caviidae; genus Cavia; species Cavia porcellus. The sequence goes on from NW_026948006.1 coordinate 29,721, forward strand.
ACACACACCCATACAATGCGCACCACCCCGTGATGTTTTTCTCACTGCTACTAGTGAATGTAATGTAACACACACCCATACAATGCGCACCACCCCGCGATGTTTTTCTCACTGCTACTAGTGAATGTAATGTAACACACACCCATACAATGCGCACCACCCCGCGATGTTTTTCTCACTGCTACTAGTGAATGTAATGTAACACACACCCATACAATGCGCACCACCCCGCGATGTTTTTCTCACTGCTACTAGTGAATGTAATGTAACACACACCCACACAATGCGCACCACCCCGTGATGTTTTTCTCACTCCTACTAGTGAATGTAATGTAACACACACCCACACAATGCGCACCACCCCGTGATGTTTTTCTCACTCCTACTAGTGAATCCAATGTAACACACACCCATACAATGCGCACCACCCCGTGATGTTTTTCTCACTCCTACTAGTGAATCCAATGTAACACACACCCATACAATGCGCACCACCCCGTGATGTTTTTCTCACTCCTACTAGTGAATCCAATGTAACACACACCCATACAATGCGCACCACCCCGTGATGTTTTTCTCACTCCTACTAGTGAATCCAATATAACACACACCCATACAATGCGCACCACCCCGTGATGTTTTTCTCACTCCTACTAGTGAATCCAATGTAACACACACCCATACAATGCGCACCACCCCGTGATGTTTTTCTCACTCCTACTAGTGAATCCAATGTAACACACACCCATACAATGCGCACCACCCCGTGATGTTTTTCTCACTCCTACTAGTGAATCCAATGTAACACACACCCATACAATGCGCACCACCCCGCGATGTTTTTCTCACTGCTACTAGTGAATCCAATGTAACACACACCCATACAATGCGCACCACCCCGTGATGTTTTTCTCACTGCTACTAGTGAATCTAATGTAACACACACCCATACAATGCGCACCACCCCGTGATGTTTTTCTCACTGCTACTAGTGAATCTAATGTAACACACACCCATACAATGCGCACCACCCCGTGATGTTTTTCTCACTCCTACTAGTGAATCCAATGTAACACACACCCATACAATGCGCACCACCCCGTGATGTTTTTCTCACTCCTACTAGTGAATCCAATGTAACACACACCCATACAATGCGCACCACCCCGTGATGTTTTGCTCACTCCTTCTAGTGAATCCAATGTAACACACACCCATACAATGCGCACCACCCCGTGATGTTTTTCTCACTCCTACTAGTGAATCCAATGTAACACACACCCATACAATGCGCACCACCCCGTGATGTTTTTCTCACTCCTACTAGTGAATCCAATGTAACACACACCCATACAATGCGCACCACCCCGTGATGTTTTTCTCACTCCTACTAGTGAATCTAATGTAACACACACCCATACATTGCGCACCACCCCGTGATGTTTTTCTCACTCCTACTAGTGAATCTAATGTAACACACACCCATACAATGAGAACCACCCCGTGATGTTTTTCTCACTGCTACTAGTGAATCTAATGTAACACACACCCATACAATGCGCACCACCCCGTGATGTTTTTCTCACTGCTACTAGTGAATCTAATGTAACACACACCCATACAATGCGCACCACCCCGTGATGTTTTTCTCACTCCTACTAGTGAATCCAATGTAACACACACCCATACAATGCGCACCACCCCGTGATGTTTTTCTCACTCCTACTAGTGAATGTAATGTAACACACACCCATACAATGCGCACCACCCCGTGATGTTTTTCTCACTCCTACTAGTGAATGTAATGTAACACACACCCATACAATGCGCACCACCCCGTGATGTTTTTCCAATCCTACTAGTGAATGTAATGTAACACACACCCATACAATGCGCACCACCCCGTGATGTTTTTCTCACTCCTACTAGTGAATGTAATATAACACACACCCATACAATGCGCACCACCCCGTGATGTTTTTCTCACTCCTACTAGTGAATCCAATGTAACACACACCCACACAATGCGCACCACCCCGTGATGTTTTTCTCACTCCTACTAGTGAATGTAATGTAACACACACCCACACAATGCGCACCACCCCGTGATGTTTTTCTCACTCCTACTAGTGAATCCAATGTAACACACACCCATACAATGCGCACCACCCCGTGATGTTTTTCTCACTCCTACTAGTGAATCCAATGTAACACACACCCATACAATGCACACCACCCCGTGATGTTTTTCTCACTCCTACTAGTGAATCCAATGTAACACACACCCATACAATGCGCACCACCCCGTGATGTTTTTCTCACTCCTACTAGTGAATCCAATGTAACACACACCCATACAATGCGCACCACCCCGCGATGTTTTTCTCACTGCTACTAGTGAATCCAATGTAACACACACCCATACAATGCGCACCACCCCGTGATGTTTTTCTCACTGCTACTAGTGAATCCAGTGTAACACACACCCATACAATGCGCACCACCCCGTGATGTTTTTCTCACTCCTACTAGTGAATCCAATGTAACACACACCCATACAATGCGCACCACCCCGTGATGTTTTGCTCACTCCTTCTAGTGAATCCAATGTAACACACACCCATACAATGCGCACCACCCCGTGATGTTTTTCTCACTCCTACTAGTGAATCCAATGTAACACACACCCATACAATGCGCACCACCCCGTGATGTTTTTCTCACTCCTACTAGTGAATCCAATGTAACACACACCCATACAATGCGCACCACCCCGTGATGTTTTTCTCACTCCTACTAGTGAATCTAATGTAACACACACCCATACAATGCGCACCACCCCGTGATGTTTTTCTCACTCCTACTAGTGAATCTAATGTAACACACACCCATACAATGAGAACCACCCCGTGATGTTTTTCTCACTGCTACTAGTGAATCTAATGTAACACACACCCATACAATGCGCACCACCCCGTGATGTTTTTCTCACTGCTACTAGTGAATGTAATGTAACACACACCCATACAATGCGCACCACCCCGTGATGTTTTTCTCACTCCTACTAGTGAATCCAATGTAACACACACCCATACAATGCGCACCACCCCGTGATGTTTTTCTCACTCCTACTAGTGAATGTAATGTAACACACACCCATACAATGCGCACCACCCCGTGATGTTTTTCTCACTCCTACTAGTGAATGTAATGTAACACCCACCCATACAATGCGCACCACCCCGTGATGTTTTTCCAATCCTACTAGTGAATGTAATGTAACACACACCCATACAATGCGCACCACCCCGTGATGTTTTTCTCACTCCTACTAGTGAATGTAATATAACACACACCCATACAATGCGCACCACCCCGTGATGTTTTTCTCACTCCTACTAGTGAATCCAATGTAACACACACCCATACAATGCGCACCACCCCGTGATGTTTTTCTCACTGCTACTAGTGAATCCAATGTAACACACACCCATACAATGCACACCACCCCGTGATGTTTTTCTCACTGCTACTAGTGAATCTAATGTAACACACACCCATACAATGCGCACCACCCCGTGATGTTTTTCTCACTGCTACTAGTGAATCTAATGTAACACACACCCATACAATGCGCACCACCCCGTGATGTTTTTCTCACTCCTACTAGTGAATCCAATGTAACACACACCCATACAATGCGCACCACCCCGTGATGTTTTTCTCACTCCTACTAGTGAATGTAATGTAACACACACCCATACAATGCGCACCACCCCGTGATGTTTTTCTCACTCCTACTAGTGAATGTAATGTAACACACAGCCATACAATGCGCACCACCCCGTGATGTTTTTCTCACTCCTACTAGTGAATGTAATGTAACACACACCCATACAATGCGCACCACCCCGTGATGTTTTTCCAATCCTACTAGTGAATGTAATGTAACACACACCCATACAATGCGCACCACCCCGTGATGTTTTTCTCACTCCTACTAGTGAATCCAATGTAACACACACCCATACAATGCGCACCACCCCGTGATGTTTTTCTCACTGCTACTAGTGAATCCAATGTAACACACACCCATACAATGCGCACCACCCCGTGATGTTTTTCTCACTCCTACTAGTGAATGTAATGTAACACACACCCATACAATGCGCACCACCCCGTGATGTTTTTCTCACTCCTACTAGTGAATCCAATGTAACACACACCCATACAATGCGCACCACCCCGTGGTGTTTTTCTCACTCCTACTAGTGAATCCAATGTAACACACACCCATACAATGCGCACCACCCCGTGATGTTTTTCTCACTCCTACTAGTGAATGTAATGTAACACACACCCACACAATGCGCACCACCCCGTGATGTTTTTCTCACTCCTACTAGTGAATCGAATGTAACACACACCCATACAATGCGCACCACCCCGTGATGTTTTTCTCACTCCTACTAGTGAATCCAATGTAACACACACCCATACAATGCGCACCACCCCGTGATGTTTTTCTCACTCCTACTAGTGAATCCAATGTAACACACACCCATACAATGCGCACCACCCCGTGATGTTTTTCTCACTGCTACTAGTGAATCCAATGTAACACACACCCATACAATGCGCACCACCCCGTGATGTTTTTCTCACTGCTACTAGTGAATCTAATGTAACACACACCCATACAATGCGCACCACCCCGTGATGTTTTTCTCACTGCTACTAGTGAATGTAATGTAACACACACCCATACAATGCGCACCACCCCGCGATGTTTTTCTCACTGCTACTAGTGAATGTAATGTAACACACACCCATACAATGCGCACCACCCCGCGATGTTTTTCTCACTGCTACTAGTGAATGTAATGTAACACACACCCATACAATGCGCACCACCCCGCGATGTTTTTCTCACTGCTACTAGTGAATGTAATGTAACACACACCCACACAATGCGCACCACCCCGTGATGTTTTTCTCACTCCTACTAGTGAATGTAATGTAACACACACCCACACAATGCGCACCACCCCGTGATGTTTTTCTCACTCCTACTAGTGAATCCAATGTAACACACACCCATACAATGCGCACCACCCCGTGATGTTTTTCTCACTCCTACTAGTGAATCCAATGTAACACACACCCATACAATGCGCACCACCCCGTGATGTTTTTCTCACTCCTACTAGTGAATCCAATGTAACACACACCCATACAATGCGCACCACCCCGTGATGTTTTTCTCACTCCTACTAGTGAATCCAATATAACACACACCCATACAATGCGCACCACCCCGTGATGTTTTTCTCACTCCTACTAGTGAATCCAATGTAACACACACCCATACAATGCGCACCACCCCGTGATGTTTTTCTCACTCCTACTAGTGAATCCAATGTAACACACACCCATACAATGCGCACCACCCCGTGATGTTTTTCTCACTCCTACTAGTGAATCCAATGTAACACACACCCATACAATGCGCACCACCCCGCGATGTTTTTCTCACTGCTACTAGTGAATCCAATGTAACACACACCCATACAATGCGCACCACCCCGTGATGTTTTTCTCACTGCTACTAGTGAATCTAATGTAACACACACCCATACAATGCGCACCACCCCGTGATGTTTTTCTCACTGCTACTAGTGAATCTAATGTAACACACACCCATACAATGCGCACCACCCCGTGATGTTTTTCTCACTCCTACTAGTGAATCCAATGTAACACACACCCATACAATGCGCACCACCCCGTGATGTTTTTCTCACTCCTACTAGTGAATCCAATGTAACACACACCCATACAATGCGCACCACCCCGTGATGTTTTGCTCACTCCTTCTAGTGAATCCAATGTAACACACACCCATACAATGCGCACCACCCCGTGATGTTTTTCTCACTCCTACTAGTGAATCCAATGTAACACACACCCATACAATGCGCACCACCCCGTGATGTTTTTCTCACTCCTACTAGTGAATCCAATGTAACACACACCCATACAATGCGCACCACCCCGTGATGTTTTTCTCACTCCTACTAGTGAATCTAATGTAACACACACACATACATTGCGCACCACCCCGTGATGTTTTTCTCACTCCTACTAGTGAATCTAATGTAACACACACCCATACAATGAGAACCACCCCGTGATGTTTTTCTCACTGCTACTAGTGAATCTAATGTAACACACACCCATACAATGCGCACCACCCCGTGATGTTTTTCTCACTGCTACTAGTGAATCTAATGTAACACACACCCATACAATGCGCACCACCCCGTGATGTTTTTCTCACTCCTACTAGTGAATCCAATGTAACACACACCCATACAATGCGCACCACCCCGTGATGTTTTTCTCACTCCTACTAGTGAATGTAATGTAACACACACCCATACAATGCGCACCACCCCGTGATGTTTTTCTCACTCCTACTAGTGAATGTAATGTAACACACACCCATACAATGCGCACCACCCCGTGATGTTTTTCCAATCCTACTAGTGAATGTAATGTAACACACACCCATACAATGCGCACCACCCCGTGATGTTTTTCTCACTCCTACTAGTGAATGTAATATAACACACACCCATACAATGCGCACCACCCCGTGATGTTTTTCTCACTCCTACTAGTGAATCCAATGTAACACACACCCACACAATGCGCACCACCCCGTGATGTTTTTCTCACTCCTACTAGTGAATGTAATGTAACACACACCCACACAATGCGCACCACCCCGTGATGTTTTTCTCACTCCTACTAGTGAATCCAATGTAACACACACCCATACAATGCGCACCACCCCGTGATGTTTTTCTCACTCCTACTAGTGAATCCAATGTAACACACACCCATACAATGCACACCACCCCGTGATGTTTTTCTCACTCCTACTAGTGAATCCAATGTAACACACACCCATACAATGCGCACCACCCCGTGATGTTTTTCTCACTCCTACTAGTGAATCCAATGTAACACACACCCATACAATGCGCACCACCCCGCGATGTTTTTCTCACTGCTACTAGTGAATCCAATGTAACACACACCCATACAATGCGCACCACCCCGTGATGTTTTTCTCACTGCTACTAGTGAATCCAGTGTAACACACACCCATACAATGCGCACCACCCCGTGATGTTTTTCTCACTCCTACTAGTGAATCCAATGTAACACACACCCATACAATGCGCACCACCCCGTGATGTTTTGCTCACTCCTTCTAGTGAATCCAATGTAACACACACCCATACAATGCGCACCACCCCGTGATGTTTTTCTCACTCCTACTAGTGAATCCAATGTAACACACACCCATACAATGCGCACCACCCCGTGATGTTTTTCTCACTCCTACTAGTGAATCCAATGTAACACACACCCATACAATGCGCACCACCCCGTGATGTTTTTCTCACTCCTACTAGTGAATCTAATGTAACACACACCCATACAATGCGCACCACCCCGTGATGTTTTTCTCACTCCTACTAGTGAATCTAATGTAACACACACCCATACAATGAGAACCACCCCGTGATGTTTTTCTCACTGCTACTAGTGAATCTAATGTAACACACACCCATACAATGCGCACCACCCCGTGATGTTTTTCTCACTGCTACTAGTGAATGTAATGTAACACACACCCATACAATGCGCACCACCCCGTGATGTTTTTCTCACTCCTACTAGTGAATCCAATGTAACACACACCCATACAATGCGCACCACCCCGTGATGTTTTTCTCACTCCTACTAGTGAATGTAATGTAACACACACCCATACAATGCGCACCACCCCGTGATGTTTTTCTCACTCCTACTAGTGAATGTAATGTAACACCCACCCATACAATGCGCACCACCCCGTGATGTTTTTCCAATCCTACTAGTGAATGTAATGTAACACACACCCATACAATGCGCACCACCCCGTGATGTTTTTCTCACTCCTACTAGTGAATGTAATATAACACACACCCATACAATGCGCACCACCCCGTGATGTTTTTCTCACTCCTACTAGTGAATCCAATGTAACACACACCCATACAATGCGCACCACCCCGTGATGTTTTTCTCACTGCTACTAGTGAATCCAATGTAACACACACCCATACAATGCACACCACCCCGTGATGTTTTTCTCACTCCTACTAGTGAATCCAATGTAACACACACCCATACAATGCGCACCACCCCGTGATGTTTTTCTCACTCCTACTAGTGAATGTAATGTAACACACACCCACACAATGCGCACCACCCCGTGATGTTTTTCTCACTCCTACTAGTGAATCGAATGTAACACACACCCACACAATGCGCACCACCCCGTGATGTTTTTCTCACTCCTACTAGTGAATCCAATGTAACACACACCCATACAATGCGCACCACCCCGTGATGTTTTTCTCACTCCTACTAGTGAATCCAATGTAACACACACCCATACGATGCGCACCACCCCGTGATGTTTTTCTCACTGCTACTAGTGAATCCAATGTAACACACACCCATACAATGCGCACCACCCCGTGATGTTTTTCTCACTGCTACTAGTGAATCCAATGTAACACACACCCATACAATGCGCACCACCCCGTGATGGTTTTCTCACTGCTACTAGTGAATGTAATGTAACACACACCCATACAATGCGCACCACCCCGCGATGTTTTTCTCACTGCTACTAGTGAATGTAATGTAACACACACCCATACAATGCGCACCACCCCGCGATGTTTTTCTCACTGCTACTAGTGAATGTAATGTAACACACACCCATACAATGCGCACCACCCCGTGATGTTTTTCTCACTCCTACTAGTGAATGTAATGTAACACACACCCATACAATGCGCACCACCCCGTGATGTTTTTCCAATCCTACTAGTGAATGTAATGTAACACACACCCATACAATGCGCACCACCCCGTGATGTTTTTCTCACTCCTACTAGTGAATGTAATATAACACACACCCATACAATGCGCACCACCCCGTGATGTTTTTCTCACTCCTACTAGTGAATCCAATGTAACACACACCCACACAATGCGCACCACCCCGTGATGTTTTTCTCACTCCTACTAGTGAATGTAATGTAACACACACCCACACAATGCGCACCACCCCGTGATGTTTTTCTCACTCCTACTAGTGAATCCAATGTAACACACACCCACACAATGCGCACCACCCCGTGATGTTTTTCTCACTCCTACTAGTGAATCCAATGTAACACACACCCATACAATGCGCACCACCCCGTGATGTTTTTCTCACTCCTACTAGTGAATCCAATGTAACACACACCCATACAATGCACACCACCCCGTGATGTTTTTCTCACTCCTACTAGTGAATCCAATGTAACACACACCCATACAATGCGCACCACCCCGTGATGTTTTTCTCACTCCTACTAGGGAATCCAATGTAACACACACCCTTACAATGCGCACCACCCCGTGATGTTTTTCTCACTCCTACTAGTGAATCCAATGTAACACACACCCATACAATGCGCACCACCCCGTGATGTTTTTCTCACTCCTACTAGTGAATCCAATGTAACACACACCCATACAATGCGCACCACCCCGCGATGTTTTTCTCACTGCTACTAGTGAATCCAATGTAACACACACCCATACAATGCGCACCACCCCGTGATGTTTTTCTCACTGCTACTAGTGAATCCAGTGTATCACACACCCATACAATGCGCACCACCCCGTGATGTTTTTCTCACTGCTACTAGTGAATCTAATGTAACACACACCCATACAATGCGCACCACCCCGTGATGTTTTTCTCACTCCTACTAGTGAATCCAATGTAACACACACCCATACAATGCGCACCACCCCGTGATGTTTTTCTCACTCCTACTAGTGAATCCAATGTAACAGACACCCATACAATGCGCACCACCCCGTGATGTTTTGCTCACTCCTTCTAGTGAATCCAATGTAACACACACCCATACAATGCGCACCACCCCGTGATGTTTTTCTCACTCCTACTAGTGAATCCAATGTAACACACACCCATACAATGCGCACCACCCCGTGATGTTTTTCTCACTCCTACTAGTGAATCCAATGTAACACACACCCATACAATGCGCACCACCCCGTGATGTTTTTCTCACTCCTACTAGTAAATCTAATGTAACACACACCCATACAATGCGCACCACCCCGTGATGTTTTTCTCACTCCTACTAGTGAATCTAATGTAACACACACCCATAAAATGAGAACCACCCCGTGATGTTTTTCTCACTGCTACTAGTGAATCTAATGTAACACACACCCATACAATGCGCACCACCCCGTGATGTTTTTCTCACTGCTACTAGTGAATGTAATGTAACACACACCCATACAATGCGCACCACCCCGTGATGTTTTTCTCACTCCTACTAGTGAATCCAATGTAACACACACCCATACAATGCGCACCACCCCGTGATGTTTTTCTCACTCCTACTAGTGAATGTAATGTAACACACACCCATACAATGCGCACCACCCCGTGATGTTTTTCTCACTCCTACTAGTGAATGTAATGTAACACCCACCCATACAATGCGCACCACCCCGTGATGTTTTTCCAATCCTACTAGTGAATGTAATGTAACACACACCCATACAATGCGCACCACCCCGTGATGTTTTTCTCACTCCTACTAGTGAATGTAATATAACACACACCCATACAATGCGCACCACCCCGTGATGTTTTTCTCACTCCTACTAGTGAATCCAATGTAACACACACCCATACAATGCGCACCACCCCGTGATGTTTTTCTCACTGCTACTAGTGAATCCAATGTAACACACACCATACAATGCACACCACCCCGTGATGTTTTTTCTCACTCCTACTAGTGAATCCAATGTAACACACACCCATACAATGCGCACCACCCCGTGATGTTTTTCTCACTCCTACTAGTGAATGTAAATGTAACACACACCCACACAATGCGCACCACCCCGTGATGTTTTTCTCACTCCTACTAGTGAATCGAATGTAACACACACCCATACAATGCGCACCACCCCGTGATGTTTTCTCACTCCTACTAGTGAATCCAATGTAACACACACCCATACAATGCGCACCACCCCGTGATGTTTTTCTCACTCCTACTAGTGAATCCAATGTAACACACACCCATACAATGCGCACCACCCCGTGATGTTTTTCTCACTGCTACTAGTGAATCCAATGTAACACACACCCATACAATGCGCACCACCCGTGATGTTTTTCTCACTGCTACTAGTGAATCTAATGTAACACACACCCATACAATGCGCACCACCCCGTGATGTTTTTCTCACTGCTACTAGTGAATGTAATGTAACACACACCCATACAATGCGCACCACCCCGCGATGTTTTTCTCACTGCTACTAGTGGAATGTAATGTAACACACACCAATACAATGCGCACCACCCCGCGATGTTTTCTCACTGCTACTAGTGAATGTAATGTAACACACACCCATACAATGCGCACCACCCGCGATGTTTTTCTCACTGCTACTATTGAATGTAATGTAACACACACCCACACAATGCGCACCACCCGTGATGTTTTTTTCACTCCTACTAGTGAATGTAATGTAACACACACCCACACAATGCGCACCACCCCGTGATGTTTTCTCACTCCTACTAGTGAATCCATGTAACACACACCCATACAATGCGCACCACCCCGTGATGTTTTTCTCACTCCTACTAGTGAATCCAATGTAACACACACCCATACAATGCGCACCACCCCGTGATGTTTTTCTCACTCCTACTAGTGAATCCAATGTAACACACACCCATACAATGCGCACACCCCGTGATGTTTTTCTCACTGCTACTAGAGAATGTAATGTAACACACACCCATACAATGCTCACCACCCCGTGATGTTTTTCTCACTCCTACTAGTGAATCCAATGGTAACACACACCCATACAATGCGCACCACCCCGTGATGTTTTCTCACTCCTACTAGTGAATCCAATGTAACACACACCCATACAATGCGCACCACCCGTGATGTTTTTCTCACTGCTACTAGAGAATGTATGTAACACACACCCATACAATGCGCACCACCCCGTGATGTTTTTCTCACTCCTACTAGTGAATCCAATGTAACACACACCCATACAATGCGCACCACCCCGTGATGTTTTTCTCACTCCTACTAGTGAATCCAATGTAACACACACCATACAATGCGCACCACCCCGCGATGTTTTTCTCACTGCTACTAGTGAATCCAATGTAACACACACCCATACAATGCGCACCACCCCGTGATGTTTTTCTCACTGCTACTAGTGAATCAATGTAACACACACCCATACAATGCGCACCACCCCGTGATGTTTTTTCTCACTGCTACTAGTGAATCTAATGTAACACACACCCATACAATGCGCACCACCCCGTGATGTTTTTCTCACTCCTACTAGTGAATCCAATGTAACACACACCCATACAATGCGCACCACCCCGTGATGTTTTTCTCACTCCTACTAGTGAATCCAATGTAACACACACCCATACAATGCGCACCACCCCGTGATGTTTTGCTCACTCCTTCTAGTGAATCCAATGTAACACACACCCATACAATGCGCACCACCCCGTGATGTGTTTTTCTCACTCCTACTAGTGAATCCAATGTAACACCACACCCATACAATGCGCACCACCCCGTGATGTTTTTCTCACTCCTACTAGTGAATCCAATGTAACACACACCCATACAATGCGCACCACCCCGTGATGTTTTTCTCACTCCTACTAGTGAATCTAATGTAACACACACCCATACATGCGCACCACCCCGTGATGTTTTTCTCACTCCTACTAGTGAATCTAATGTAACACACACCCATACAATGAGAACCACCCCGTGATGTTTTTCTCACTGCTACTAGTGAATCTAATGTAACACACACCCATACAATGCGCACCACCCCGTGATGTTTTTCTCACTGCTACTAGTGAATCTAATGTAACACACACCCATACAATGCGCACCACCCCGTGATGTTTTTCTCACTCCTACTAGTGAATCCAATGTAACACACACCCATACAATGCGCACCACCCCGTGATGTTTTTCTCACTCCTACTAGTGAATGTAATGTAACACACACCCATACAATGCGCACCACCCCGTGATGTTTTTCTCACTCCTACTAGTGAATGTAATGTAACACACACCCATACAATGCGCACCACCCCGTGATGTTTTTCCAATCCTACTAGTGAATGTAATGTAACACACACCCATACAATGCGCACCACCCCGTGATGTTTTTCTCACTCCTACTAGTGAATGTAATATAACACACACCCATACAATGCGCACCACCCCGTGATGTTTTTCTCACTCCTACTAGTGAATCCAATGTAACACACACCCACACAATGCGCACCACCCCGTGATGTTTTTCTCACTCCTACTAGTGAATCTAATGTAACACACACCCATACAATGCGCACCACCCCGTGATGTTTTTCTCACTCCTACTAGTGAATCCAATGTAACACACACCCATACAATGCACACCACCCCGTGAAGTTTTTCTCACTCCTACTAGTGAATCCAATGTAACACACACCCATACAATGCGCACCACCCCGTGATGTTTTTCTCACTGCTACTAGTGAATCCAATGTAACACACACCCATACAATGCGTACCACCCCGTGATATTTTTCTCACTCCTACTAGTGAATCCAATGTAACACACACCCATACAATGCGCACCACCCCGTCATGTTTTTCTCACTCCTACTAGTGAATCCAATGTAACACACACCCATACAATGCGCACCACCCCGTCATGTTTTTCTCACTCCTAATAGTGAATCCAATGTAACACACACCCATACAATGCGCACCACCCCGTGATGTTTTCCTCACTCCTACTAGTGAATCCAATGTAACACACACCCATACAATGCGCACCACCCCGTGATGTTTTTCTCACTGCTACTAGTGAATCTAATGTAACACACACCCATACAATGCGCACCACCCCGTGATGTTTTTCTCACTGCTACTAGTGAATCTAATGTAACACACAACCATACAATGAGCACCACCCCGTGATGTTTTTCTCACTGCTACTAGTGAATCCAATGTAACACACACCCACACAATGCGCACCACCCCGTGATGTTTTCTCACTCCTACTAGTGAATGTAATGTAACACCCACCCATACAATGCGCACCACCCCGTGATGTTTTCCAATCCTACTAGTGAATGTAATGTAACACACACCCATACAATGCGCACCACCCCGTGATGTTTTTCTCACTCCTACTAGTGAATCCATGTAACACACACCCTTACAATGCGCACACCCCGTGATGTTTTTCTCACTCCTACTAGTGAATCCAATGTAACACACACCCGTACAATGCGCACCACCCCGTGATGTTTTTCTCACTCCTACTAGTGAATCCAATGTAACACACACCCATACAATGCGCACCACCCCGTGATGTTTTTCTCACTGCTACTAGTGAATCCAGTGTAACACACACCCATACATGCGCACCACCCCGTGATGTTTTTCTCACTGCTACTAGTGAATCTAATGTAACACACACCCATACAATGCGCACCACCCCGTGATGTTTTTCTCACTCCTACTAGTGAATCCAATGTAACACACACCCATACAATGCGCACCACCCCGTGATGTTTTTCTCACTCCTACTAGTGAATCCAATGTAACACACACCCATACAATGCGCACCACCCCGTGATGTTTTGCTCACTCCTTCTAGTGAATCCAATGTAACACACACCCATACAATGCGCACCACCCCGTGATGTTTTTCTCACTCCTACTAGTGAATCCAATGTAACACACACCCATACAATGCGCACCACCCCGTGATGTTTTTCTCACTCCTACTAGTGAATCCAATGTAACACACACCCATACAATGCGCACCACCCCGTGATGTTTTTCTCACTCCTACTAGTGAATCCAATGTAACACACACCCATACAAATGCGCACCACCCCGTGATGTTTTTCTCACTGCTACTAGTGAATCTATGTAACACACACCCATACAATGCGCACCACCCCGTGATGTTTTTCTCACTGCTACTAGTGAATGTAATGTAACACACACCCATACAATGCGCACCACCCCGTGATGTTTTTCCTCACTCCTACTAGTGAATCCAATGTAACACACACCCATACAATGCGCACCACCCCGTGATGTTTTTCTCACTCCTACTAGTGAATGTAATGTAACACACACCCATACAATGCGCACCACCCCGTGATGTTTTTCTCACTCCTACTAGTGAATGTAATGTAACACCCACCCATACAATGCGCACCACCCCGTGATGTTTTTCCAATCCTACTAGTGAATGTAATGTAACACACACCCATACAATGCGCACCACCCCGTGATGTTTTTCTCACTCCTACTAGTGAATGTAATATAACACACACCCATACAATAGCGCACCAACCCCGTGATGTTTTCTCACTCCTACTAGTGAATCCAATGTAACACACACCCATACAATGCGCACCACCCCGTGATGTTTTTCTCACTCTACTAGTGAATCCAATGTAACACACACCCATACAATGCGCACCACCCCGTGATGTTTTTCTCACTCCTACTAGTGAATCCAATGTAACACACACCCATACAATGCGCACCACCCCGTGATGTTTTTTCTCACTGCTACTAGTGAATCTAATGTAACACACACCCATACAATGCGCACCACCCCGTGATGTTTTTCTCACTGCTACTAGTGAATCTAATGTAACACACACCCATACAATGCGCACCACCCCGTGATGTTTTTCTCACTCCTACTAGTGAATCCAATGTAACACACACCCATACAATGCGCACCACCCCGTGATGTTTTTCTCACTCCTACTAGTGAATGTAATGTAACACACACCCATACAATGCGCACCACCCCGTGATGTTTTCTCACTCGTACTAGTGAATGTAATGTAACACACACCCATACAATGCGCACCACCCCGTGATGTTTTTCTCACTCCTACTAGTGAATGTAATGTAACACACACCCATACAATGCGCACCACCCCGTGATGTTTTTCCAATCCTACTAGTGAATGTAATGTAACACACACCCATACAATGCGCACCACCCCGTGATGTTTTCTCACTCCTACTAGTGAATCCAATGTAACACACACCCATACAATGCGCACCACCCCGTGATGTTTTTCTCACTCCTACTAGTGAAAGTAATGTAACACACACCCACACAATGCGCACCACCCCGTGATGTTTTTCTCACTCCTACTAGTGAATCCAATGTAACACACACCCATACAATGCGCACCACCCCGTGATGTTTTTCTCACTCCTACTAGTGAATCCAATGTAACACACACCCATACAATGCGCACCACCCCGTGATGTTTTTCTCACTCCTACTAGTGAATCCAATGTAACACACACCCATACAATGCGCACCACCCCGTGATGTTTTTCTCACTGCTACTAGTGAATCTAATGTAACACACACCCATACAATGCGCACCACCCCGTGATGTTTTTCTCACTGCTACTAGTGAATGTAATGTAACACACACCCATACAATGCGCACCACCCCGTGATGTTTTCTCACTGCTACTAGTGAATGTAATGTAACACACACCCATACAATGCGCACCACCCCGTGATGTTTTTCTCACTGCTACTAGTGAATGTAACACACACCCATACAATGCGCACCACCCCGTGATGTTTTTCTCACTGCTACTAGTGAATGTAATGTAACACACACCCACACAATGCGCACCACCCCGTGATGTTTTTCTCACTCCTACTAGTGAATGTAATGTAACACACACCCACACAATGCGCACCACCCCGTGTGTTTTTCTCACTCCTACTAGTGAATCCAATGTAACACACACCCATACAATGCGCACCACCCCGTGATGTTTTTCTCCTCCTACTAGTGAATCCAATGTTACACACACCCATACAATGCACACCACCCCGTGATGTTTTTCTCACTCCTACTAGTGAATCCAATGTAACACACACCCATACAATGCGCACCACCCCGTGATGTTTTTCTCACTGCTACTAGTGAATCCAATGTAACACACACCCATACAATGCGCACCACCCCGTGATGTTTTCCTCACTCCTACTAGTGAATCCAATGTAACACACACCCATGCAATGCGCACCACCCCGTGATGTTTTTCTCACTCCTACTAGTGAATCCAATGTAACACACACCCATACAATGCGCACCACCCCGTGATGTTTTTCTCACTGCTACTAGTGAATCCAATGTAATACACACCCATACAATGCGCACCACCCCGTGATGTTTTTCTCACTCCTACTATTGAATCCAATGTAACACACCCATACAATGCGCACCACCCCGTCATGTTTTTCTCACTCCTACTAGTGAATCCAATGTACACACACCCATACAATGCGCACCACCCCGTGATGTTTTTCTCACTCCTACTAGTGAATCCAATGTACACACACCCATACAATGCGCACCACCCCGTGATGTTTTTCTCACTGCTACTAGTGAATCTAATGTAACACACACCCATACAATGCGCACCACCCCGTGATGTTTTTCTCACTCCTACTAGTGAATCCAATGTAATACACACCCATACAATGCGCACCACCCCGTGATGTTTTTCTCACTGCTACTAGTGAATCCAATGTAATACACACCCATACAATGCGCACCACCCCGTGATGTTTGCTCACTCCTTCTAGTGAATCCAATGTAACACACACCCATACAATGCGCACCACCCCGTGATGTTTTTCTCACTCCTACTAGTGAATCCAATGTAACACACACCCATACAATGCGCACCACCCCGTGATGTTTTTCTCACTCCTACTAGTGAATCCAATGTAACACACACCCATACAATGCGCACCACCCCGTGATGTTTTCTCACTCCTACTAGTGAATCTAATGTAACACACACCATACAATGCGCACCACCCCGTGGATGTTTTTCTCACTCCTACTAGTGAATCTAATGTAACACACACCCATACAATGAGAACACCCCGTGATGTTTTTCTCACTGCTACTAGTGAATCTAATGTAACACACACCCATACAATGCGCACCACCCCGTGATGTTTTTCTCACTGCTACTAGTGAATCTAATGTAACACACACCCATACAATGCGCACCACCCCGTGATGTTTTTCTCACTCCTACTAGTGAATCCAATGTAACACACACCCATACAATGCCACCACCCCGTGATGTTTTTCTCACTCCTACTAGTGAATGTAATGTAACACACACCCATACAATGCGCACCACCCCGTGATGTTTTTCTCACTCCTACTAGTGAATGTAATGTAACACACACCCATACAATGCGGACCACCCCGTGATGTTTTTCCAATCCTACTAGTGAATGTAATGTAACACACACCCACCCAATGCGCACCACCCGTGATGTTTTTCTCACTCCTACTAGTGAATCCAATGTAACACACACCCATACAATGCGCACCACCCCGTGATGTTTTTCTCACTCCTACTAGTGAATCCAATGTAACACACACCCATACAATGCGCACCACCCCGTGATGTTTTTCTCACTCCTACTAGTGAATCTAATGTAACACACACCCTACAATGCGCACCACCCCGTGATGTTTTTCTCACTGCTACTAGTGAATCTAATGTAACACACACCCATACAATGCGCACCACCCCGTGATGTTTTCTCACTGCTAGTAGTGAATGTAATGTAACACACACCCATACAATGCGCACCACCCTGTGATGTTTTTCTCACTGCTACTAGTGAATGTAATGTAACACACACCCATACAATGCGCACCACCCCGTGATGTTTTTCACTGCTACTAGTGAATGTAATGTAACACACACCCATACAATGCGCACCACCCCGTGATGTTTTTCTCACTGCTACTAGTGAATGTAATGTAACACACACCCACACAGTGCGCACCACCCCGTGATGTTTTTCTCACTCCTACTAGTGAATGTAATGTAACACACACCCACACAATGCGCACCACCCCGTGATGTTTTTCTCACTCCTACTAGTGAATCCAATGTAACACACACCCATACAATGCGCACCACCCCGTGATGTTTTTCTCACTCTACTAGTGAATCCAATGTAACACACACCCATACAATGCACACCACCCCGTGAAGTTTTTCTCACTCCTACTAGTGAATCCAATGTAACACACACCCATACAATGCGCACCACCCGTGATGTTTTTCTCACTGCTACTAGTGAATCCAATGTAACACACACCCATACAATGCGTACCACCCCGTGATGTTTTTCTCACTCCTACTAGTGAATCCAATGTAACACACACCCATACAATGCGCACCACCCCGTCATGTTTTTCTCACTCCTACTAGTGAATCCAATGTAACACACACCCATACAATGCGCACCACCCCGTCATGTTTTTCTCACTCCTAATAGTGAATCCAATGTAACACACACCCATACAATGCGCACCACCCGTGATGTTTTTCTCACTCCTACTAGTGAATCTAATGTAACACACACACATACATTGCGCACCACCCCGTGATGTTTTTCTCACTCCTACTAGTGAATCTAATGTAACACACACCCATACAATGAGAACCACCCCGTGATGTTTTTCTCACTGCTACTAGTGAATCTAATGTAACACACACCCATACAATGCGCACCACCCCGTGATGTTTTTCTCACTGCTACTAGTGAATCTAATGTAACACACACCCATACAATGCGCACCACCCCGTGATGTTTTTCTCACTCCTACTAGTGAATCCAATGTAACACACACCCATACAATGCGCACCACCCCGTGATGTTTTTCTCACTCCTACTAGTGAATGTAATGTAACACACACCCATACAATGCGCACCACCCCGTGATGTTTTTCTCACTCCTACTAGTGAATGTAATGTAACACACACCCATACAATGCGCACCACCCCGTGATGTTTTTCCAATCCTACTAGTGAATGTAATGTAACACACACCCATACAATGCGCACCACCCCGTGATGTTTTTCTCACTCCTACTAGTGAATGTAATATAACACACACCCATACAATGCGCACCACCCCGTGATGTTTTTCTCACTCTACTAGTGAATCCAATGTAACACACACCCACACAATGCGCACCACCCCGTGATGTTTTTCCTCACTCCTACTAGTGAATGTAATGTAACACACACCCACACAATGCGCACCACCCCGTGATGTTTTTCTCACTCCTACTAGTGAATCCAATGTAACACACACCCATACAATGCGCACCACCCCGTGATGTTTTTCTCACTCCTACTAGTGAATCCAATGTAACACACACCCATACAATGCACACCACCCCGTGATGTTTTTCTCACTCCTACTAGTGAATCCAATGTAACACACACCCATACAATGCGCACCACCCCGTGATGTTTTTCTCACTCCTACTAGTGAATCCAATGTAACACACACCCATACAATGCGCACCACCCCGTGATGTTTTTCTCACTGCTACTAGTGAATCCAATGTAACACACACCCATACAATGCGCACCACCCCGTGATGTTTTTCTCACTGCTACTAGTGAATCCAGTGTAACACACACCCATACAATGCGCACCACCCCGTGATGTTTTTCTCACTCCTACTAGTGAATCCAATGTAACACACACCATACAATGCGCACCACCCCGTGATGTTTTGCTCACTCCTTCTAGTGAATCCAATGTAACACACACCCATACAATGCGCACCACCCCGTGATGTTTTCTCACTCCTACTAGTGAATCCAATGTAACACACACCCATACAATGCGCACCACCCCGTGATGTTTTTCTCACTCCTACTAGTGAATCCAATGTAACACACACCCATACAATGCGCACCACCCCGTGATGTTTTTCTCACTCCTACTAGTGAATCTAATGTAACACACACCCATACAATGCGCACCACCCCGTGATGTTTTTCTCACTCCTACTAGTGAATCTAATGTAACACACACCCATACAATGAGAACCACCCCGTGATGTTTTTCTCACTGCTACTAGTGAATCTAATGTAACACACACCCATACAATGCGCACCACCCCGTGATGTTTTTCTCACTGCTACTAGTGAATGTAATGTAACACACACCCATACAATGCGCACCACCCCGTGATGTTTTTCTCACTCCTACTAGTGAATCCAATGTAACACACACCCATACAATGCGCACCACCCCGTGATGTTTTTCTCACTCCTACTAGTGAATGTAATGTAACACACACCCATACAATGCGCACCACCCCGTGATGTTTTTCTCACTCCTACTAGTGAATGTAATGTAACACCCACCCATACAATGCGCACCACCCCGTGATGTTTTTCCAATCCTACTAGTGAATGTAATGTAACACACACCCATACAATGCGCACCACCCCGTGATGTTTTTCTCACTCCTACTAGTGAATGTAATATAACACACACCCATACAATGCGCACCACCCCGTGATGTTTTTCTCACTCCTACTAGTGAATCCAATGTAACACACACCCATACAATGCGCACCACCCCGTGATGTTTTTCTCACTGCTACTAGTGAATCCAATGTAACACACACCCATACAATGCACACCACCCCGTGATGTTTTTCTCACTCCTACTAGTGAATCCAATGTAACACACACCCATACAATGCGCACCACCCCGTGATGTTTTTCTCACTCCTACTAGTGAATGTAATGTAACACACACCCACACAATGCGCACCACCCCGTGATGTTTTTCTCACTCCTACTAGTGAATCGAATGTAACACACACCCACACAATGCGCACCACCCCGTGATGTTTTTCTCACTCCTACTAGTGAATCCAATGTAACACACACCCATACAATGCGCACCACCCCGTGATGTTTTTCTCACTCCTACTAGTGAATCCAATGTAACACACACCCATACGATGCGCACCACCCCGTGATGTTTTTCTCACTGCTACTAGTGAATCCAATGTAACACACCCCATACAATGCGCACCACCCCGTGATGTTTTTCTCACTGCTACTAGTGAATCCAATGTAACACACACCCATACAATGCGCACCACCCCGTGATGGTTTTCTCACTGCTACTAGTGAATGTAATGTAACACACACCCATACAATGCGCACCACCCCGCGATGTTTTTCTCACTGCTACTAGTGAATGTAATGTAACACACACCCATACAATGCGCACCACCCCGCGATGTTTTTCTCATGCTACTAGTGAATGTAATGTAACACACACCCATACAATGCGCACCACCCCGTGATGTTTTTCTCACTCCTACTAGTGAATGTAATGTAACACACACCCATACAATGCGCACCACCCCGTGATGTTTTTCCAATCCTACTAGTGAATGTAATGTAACACACACCCATACAATGCGCACCACCCCGTGATGTTTTTCTCACTCCTACTAGTGAATGTAATATAACACACACCCATACAATGCGCACACCCCGTGATGTTTTTCTCACTCCTACTAGTGAATCCAATGTAACACACACCCACACAATGCGCACCACCCCGTGATGTTTTTCTCACTCCTACTAGTGAATGTAATGTAACACACACCCACACAATGCGCACCACCCCGTGATGTTTTTCTCACTCCTACTAGTGAATCCAATGTAACACACACCCACACAATGCGCACCACCCCGTGATGTTTTTCTCACTCCTACTAGTGAATCCAATGTAACACACACCCATACAATGCGCACCACCCCGTGATGTTTTTTCTCACTCCTACTAGTGAATCCAATGTAACACACACCCATACAATGCACACCACCCCGTGATGTTTTTCTCACTCCTACTAGTGAATCCAATGTAACACACACCCATACAATGCGCACCACCCCGTGATGTTTTTCTCACTCCTACTAGGAATCCAATGTAACACACACCCTTACAATGCGCACCACCCCGTGATGTTTTTCTCACTCCTACTAGTGAATCCAATGTAACACACACCCATACAATGCGCACCACCCCGTGATGTTTTTCTCACTCCTACTAGTGAATCCAATGTAACACACACCCATACAATGCGCACCACCCCGCGATGTTTTTCTCACTGCTACTAGTGAATCCAATGTAACACACACCCATACAATGCGCACCACCCCGTGATGTTTTTCTCACTGCTACTAGTGAATCCAGTTGTATCACACACCCATACAATGCGCACCACCCCGTGATGTTTTTCTCACTGCTACTAGTGAATCTAATGTAACACACACCCATACAATGCGCACCACCCCGTGATGTTTTTCTCACTCCTACTAGTGAATCCAATGTAACACACACCCATACAATGCGCACCACCCCGTGATGTTTTCTCACTCCTACTAGTGAATCCAATGTAACAGACACCCATACAATGCGCACCACCCCGTGATGTTTTGCTCACTCCTTCTAGTGAATCCAATGTAACACACACCCATACAATGCGCACCACCCCGTGATGTTTTTCTCACTCCTACTAGTGAATCCAATGTAACACACACCCATACAATGCGCACCACCCCGTGATGTTTTCTCACTCCTACTAGTGAATCCAATGTAACACACACCATACAATGCCACCACCCCGTGATGTTTTTCTCACTCCTACTAGTGAATCTAATGTAACACACACCCATACAATGCGCACCACCCCGTGATGTTTTTCTCACTCCTACTAGTGAATCTAATGTAACACACACCCATAAAATGAGAACCACCCCGTGATGTTTTTCTCACTGCTACTAGTGAATCTAATGTAACACACACCCATACAATGCGCACCACCCCGTGATGTTTTTCTCACTGCTACTAGTGAATGTAATGTAACACACACCCATACAATGCGCACCACCCCGTGATGTTTTTCTCACTCCTACTAGTGAATCCAATGTAACACACACCCATACAATGCGCACCACCCCGTGATGTTTTTCTCACTCCTACTAGTGAATGTAATGTAACACACACCCATACAATGCGCACCACCCCGTGATGTTTTTCTCACTCCTACTAGTGAATGTAATGTAACACCCACCCATACAATGCGCACCACCCCGTGATGTTTTTCCAATCCTACTAGTGAATGTAATGTAACACACACCCATACAATGCGCACCACCCCGTGATGTTTTTCTCACTCCTACTAGTGAATGTAATATAACACACACCCATACAATGCGCACCACCCCGTGATGTTTTTCTCACTCCTACTAGTGAATCCAATGTAACACACACCCATACAATGCGCACCACCCCGTGATGTTTTTCTCACTGCTACTAGTGAATCCAATGTAACACACACCCATACAATGCACACCACCCCGTGATGTTTTTCTCACTCCTACTAGTGAATCCAATGTAACACACACCCATACAATGCGCACCACCCCGTGATGTTTTCTCACTCCTACTAGTGAATGTAATGTAACACACACCCACACAATGCGCACCACCCCGTGATGTTTTTCTCACTCCTACTAGTGAATCGAATGTAACACACACCCATACAATGCGCACCACCCCGTGATGTTTTTCTCACTCCTACTAGTGAATCCAATGTAACACACACCCATACAATGCGCACCACCCCGTGATGTTTTCTCACTCCTACTAGTGAATCCAATGTAACACACACCCATACAATGCGCACCACCCCATGATGTTTTTCTCACTGCTACTAGTGAATCCAATGTAACACACACCCATACAATGCGCACCACCCGTGATGTTTTTCTCACTGCTACTAGTGAATCTAATGTAACACACACCCATACAATGCGCACCACCCCGTGATGTTTTTCTCACTGCTACTAGTGAATGTAATGTAACACACACCATACAATGCGCACCACCCCGCGATGTTTTTCTCACTGCTACTAGTGAATGTAATGTAACACACACCCAATACAATGCGCACCACCCCGCGATGTTTTTCTCACTGCTACTAGTGAATGTAATGTAACACACACCCATACAATGCGCACCACCCCGGATGTTTTTCTCACTGCCTACTAGTGAATGTAATGTAACACACACCCACACAATGCGCACCACCCCGTGATGTTTTTCTCACTCCTACTAGTGAATGTAATGTAACACACACCCACACAATGCGCACCACCCCGTGATGTTTTTCTCACTCCTACTAGTGAATCCAATGTAACACACACCCATACAATGCGCACCACCCCGTGATGTTTTTCTCACTCCTACTAGTGAATCCAATGTAACACACACCCATACAATGCGCACCACCCCGTGATGTTTTTCTCACTCCTACTAGTGAATCCAATGTAACACACACCCATACAATGCGCACCACCCCGTGATGTTTTTCTCACTGCTACTAGAGAATGTAATGTAACACACACCCATACAATGCGCACCACCCGTGATGTTTTTCTCACTCCTACTAGTGAATCCAATGTAACACACACCCATACAATGCGCACCACCCCGTGATGTTTTTCTCACTCCTACTAGTGAATCCAATGTAACACACACCCATACAATGCGCACCACCCCGTGATGTTTTTCTCACTGCTACTAGAGAATGTAATGTAACACACACCCATACAATGCGCACCACCCCGTGATGTTTTTCTCACTCCTACTAGTGAATCCAATGTAACACACACCCATACAATGCGCACCACCCCGTGATGTTTTTCTCACTCCTACTAGTGAATCCAATGTAACACACACCCATACAATGCGCACCACCCCGTGATGTTTTTCTCACTGCTACTAGTGAATCTAATGTAACACACACCCATACAATGCGCACCACCCCGTGATGTTTTTCTCACTGCTACTAGTGAATCTAATGTAACACACACCCATACAATGCGCACCACCCCGTGATGTTTTTCTCACTGCTACTAGTGAATCTAATGTAACACACACCCATACAATGCGCACCACCCCGTGATGTTTTTCTCACTCCTACTAGTGAATCCAATGTAACCCACACCCATACAATGCGCACCACCCCGTGATGTTTTTCTCACTCCTACTAGTGAATCCAATGTAACACACACCCATA